>NW_009597511.1:669-26877 GCF_000690535.1 Cariama cristata | reverse complement strand
GTCTTTATCTCAACCCATGAGTTTTACTTCTTTTTTATTCTCTCCTCCGTCCCACTGGGGGTGGGGGGTGGAGTGAGCGAGCAGCTGCATGGTACTTCATTGCAGGCATGGGTTAAACCACAACTGGTGGCACGAAACTTTTTTAAAGAGTAAGAGTTGATCGCAGTTAACTAGGCACATCAATGGCATGGTCAGCGGTTGGTTTTGCTTCATTATTCCCTTCACAGTAGACAGCTATTCTCTCCTCCGTCCCACTGGGGGTGGGGGGTGGAGTGAGCGAGCAGCTGCATGGTACTTCATTGCAGGCATGGGTTAAACCACAACTGGTGGCACGAAACTTTTTTAAAGAGTAAGAGTTGATCGCAGTTAACTAGGCACATCAATGGCATGGTCAGCGGTTGGTTTTGCTTCATTATTCCCTTCACAGTAGACAGCAGCTCTGCAGAAACTAAAGCCTAAGGTTTCACCTGAGTTTCTTCCATGGTGACTCAGGCCATAGTCACTGGGTGACATTTACTGTCTGATTGGGATTGCAGGGACAATATTTGTGTAACAAACAAACTACATACACTAGAGAAATAAAAGCTGCAAGTTTTTTTCTAACAGTCTTTCAAGTTCATAAGGATCGAAAGATACATCCATAACAAAATTTGCATTGGTATCTAGAAAGAAATTATTAGAATCATGCTAGTGTCAAAGGTCCCCAAACTGTGCTAGGCTCCAGATACCATAGAGCACTCAAAGAGAAATCTAGCATGCCGCCATTTCACCAAAGGTAGGAATGCTTTTTGAACAATCAAATGGCTTCTCCAACAACCGTCTAGCACAGCTAAGAGCTGCTGACATCATTTTCGTCAACCCCAAGTTATAAGGAAATTTTCTAGCCCCAAGTTTGAGTTCTTAAAGAAATCAAAATTTATAGAAAACTCTGTCCTAGAAGAAAAAGGAAAAATAAAAAGGTCAAAAATGTTAAGAACAGTTTCTCATTCAAATATTGTTCAATAATGTATTTGGGTGGTAAAATGAACCAAAACCTCTTGAAATTTATTTCTGAAAATATCATTGTAGCAAGTTAATTTCTTACTTTATTCTGACCGAATACCACCCACTTCTAGTGTCAGGTATATTCTTGTGACTAGATTCCACCTTATCATAGCTCTATTTGTCTTACCTATGAAACACCACGGACAAGACTGCTTATGGACAGGCAGGATACCCTCTCATGAAATGGCAAAAAAAAAGCAGCACCAGGGGAACTCATCTCTAGTTGATTTCATTTGATGATTTTATATTTTGCAAACAGCAATAGCTGTAGCGCTCCTAAAAATAATGTGATTATTGATCTATATGGAAAAAGGAACTATTCACTTTTCCATGTCTTAATTTTTTAAAGTAAGTCGGATCTGGATAGCTAAGCAATAATAAATGCATAATACTGCATTCTCCTGTTTACTTCTGCTCACTACCTGGATCAAGTAGCTCAAAGATTTAAAAGAATATAAGGTCATAGAGAAATTAAGCTCTACGGTTGATAATCAAAAAGTAACAGTATGGTTTCAACTTTCCCTTGGAATATCATTAGTTAGTATTATACTGGAATCAGAAAATTCTGAACTTTTCAGCCTGAATCATTTTAATGTTTGTACAGAGCAGCTACAGGGCATTGCCAGTTGAGGAACTACTATCATTATTTTAAGTTCAGACTGAAAAATAGGCTTGAAGCAGCGTTTAACCTTTTTCCAAAATGACAGGCAAACTAAAACTGGGAAGGGTCCGTTTTAATTAGTTAGCTCTTCATATTAACTTTCTTAGCAGACACTGAAATTTTCTGTTAAAGGTTCTTTCAGGAGGCTAATCTAACTCAGAAAAATAGTTCAGAAAGACGACCCATCTTTCTAAAGGTATAAGAAACATCATTAATGAAAATATGACCATTCTTACCAATTAATGAGTTTCAATGTAGGTGTTTAGGAAAAGCTTCTGTTAACGTTACTATTTGTACAACAGAAAGCATCCCATTAAATTAGAAACATTGATTATTTATTAATTGGTCAACTGGTAGGAAATATTATCATTTTTATTGCACTGTGTCGAAATAGTGCCCTTTTTGTGCTAGGCACTGAACAAAGTCAGCAGGTGATATGTTATAGAGAATGGTGCCAGTTGACCATTAAAAAAAGAAAGCATTGAACTGAAACAAAACAATAAAACAATGAGTTACTTGGTGTCTTTAAGTTATGTGTCTGCCTTGAAGATACAGCACATAGAATAGATTGTCACTTTAAGGTATCCTACACAAAGCCTCTGCAAGGATCCGCTAGGCTTGAGATACTCAAGTAAATAATCAAAGGAGGAGGCATCGTACGTTAATATCTGTAAGTGGAAAGGCTTGAAGTTGAGCTTCCCACATAGGCGTCATTCTTTTCGATGGAATAGGCTGGGAATTTGGATATTATATGTTAGCAGTAACTATGCCTGTGTCTCAACCATGAAGGCTGAAGCCACCACGCACTTGCAGATACACACTTTGTTTGGACAAACAGGCACATCCACAGGTTTGTAAATCCTGTGGTGACATCACATCAGGTATAAATCTTGGGACTTCAGGTGCAGAAACTACTTCAAATAAAATCCCTTACTTTTTCTCCAGCCATTAGGGACAAGACGCAGGCTGTCACCTGAAGGAAAAGCCTACTAGTTTATCAGAGTCAATACTGTTCTCCAAGATACTACGCTACTAACAAGGCGGTTACCTACTTCAGAATCTTTTGAAAAGCTAGGTTATTGTTTCTCATGACAAGGAAGAATAACACCTTTTAACCTCTTTTGCATTCTGAGGCCAACTGCACTCATTCTTTGTATGCTTCACATTTATGATACGGTTTATCTTCTCATCAAACTATGGAAAACTCACATCTGCTAGGAGAAAATTATTTACATTTTTCTCTTCTTGAAAGGGGAAGAATTCTTCTACCACAACAGCGTTCAATAGAAGCCTCACTTACCTTCCCCCAAATTAGCTTTATGTCACTGATTGCTGCAGATGCTTGAGCCTGAGCTGCCTCTTCTATTGACTCTGACCAGACTGATGACCACAGAACCAACAGTAGGTAGGTAGGTAAAGGGACTGAGAGGTAAACCTCACTGTGACCTCTGATAAATAATTTGCATCTTTGTGTCTTTCATATTATTCTCTCAAATACACTTCATCCACGCTGCAGCTAGTTTAACACCATCCACCCCAGAAGGGAAAATTATTCCATGGATAAAGAGCACACTGTCTCAATCCCAGTGTGAAAATTTCAACTGTCTCTATTGTCTAGTCTACAGTAAAGTTCCAACTGCATCATCTCCCTTGGTTGTATTTAAATAATATTGTAATATATTTAAATGATTATTTAAATATATATTTATAAATTTAACTATATATACTTTAAAAACACTCAAGACTGCATCCATAAGCTGAATGGCTCTTCCAGAGTTAAAATATAACAGTACACTGAGGATTTTTTTATGTGGTGTATCAGTGGGACGGGCAGGAGCTTCTGAAGGAGTAGTGCAAGTACAGTGCTCCGTATCCCTTGCGGAAAGACAGATAGAAGGGAATTCCAGGTTATTTGCCCACAGGAAAGTGGAAGAAACAGTAGGAGCAAGAGGTCAAAGAGACAGAAGAAAAACCTGGATCATTTGTATTGGGAATGGAAATGCTACCTGCAGCATTTCCCTTCGGTGTTGAGACCCACCCAGGTACCCGGTCTGGGCTCAGCCTGGGCCACCTCCTGCCAGCACGTGCAGAAGCAGAGGCACCAGCGCTGGTGTCTGCACCAGGTCATTCCCGTCTCCATTTTTTTTGCCCAAAAGTGGTGCAGTAAGGGTTCAACTCCAGTGCTTTTCCCACCTCTCTCTTCATTGCACTGTAAATATCTTTCAAATGTTGAATCTGGAATATGCCTAAGTTTAGTAGCTTCATTAGTGTTCGTTATTGAAACTGGTACAAAATAGAGACACGTAGCTTCCTGAAGCATATGAATGTTATGCGAATGGTTCTGTAAACTGCTGTCATAGTTGTTTACTTTCCCACAGCATATTCATCTGTTATAAGCATGGACTGATTTCTCCAGGGAGAATAAGACAGACGGATGAGGTTGTAATTTATTTTTTTTCTAAACTTCTATAACATGGAGTAGAGGGTAGAGATGTAACAAAAAAACTGGCAACCTTCAGGCCTGATTCTGAAATTAAGTATTTCATCAGCCTTCTCCAACTGCTTCATTCTGGTTTGTTTTTTCAAGAGTATTCATGGAAATTTTTATTCAAATTTCTTCCCAAATATGAGTCATGAGCACACAGGGAAAGGAAAGTAGTTTTATTTTCTTTTTATGCCAATAATAAAAGTAACAAAAATCAGAATTTTTCTTCTGAATTCCAGCATGGCTTCTACTATAATCCAGCAGCAAAACAGAAGGTAAAAAAGTCTTCTGGAAAGTACTTGTGCCACATTAAATTTTATTTCGTATTGCAATGCCACAGAGTCCTTGGACCTTAACAATGCACCTGATTGCTTGTTTAGATGGACTCCAGGTTCATTTATCCATCTTTACAAAAGATGGATATTATAGATCCATCTTTACAAAATCAGCCCTTGCTTCAATGCAATTCTAGTCTACTAGTGGTCTCACTGTCTACCTCACACAATCCTTTCAAACCCATTGATAAAATGTTGCTTTTAAAGAAAGCTATAAGTAAACCTTTACATTAGAATCTTGGTAGCACTAAAAGTCCCTTTGTTAAATTATATTCTATCTATTTGAATATATTTTTTTATAACACAGAACTGGAAAAAACATTTTTGCAGTGTTTTACAGAAACTGAGGCTGCCTCTTCCCTAAGAAGGAAAATGAACGCAATTACTCTGAATGTCTTGGGGATTTTTTTTTCAGGTCTGTTTCTCACATGATAGACAAATACACAGTTTAGGGAAAACAAATTATAAAAAGATGCGAAGACTCATCATCCAACTTCCCAGATTTTACTGGTCAGTATCACTTAAATTTATTCCATCATTTCTTTATAATCAGAACACACAGTGCCAATTTGCCCATTCTTTCTAGCTGAGTTGAACGGAGAGAACTACGAAAAGGAGTTTCCAGCCCAGTTGTAATGACACTATTAAAACAGTGGGAATGGGATGCATTCAAGCAGCTGTGCACTAAACTAAATCTTCATACATAAAAACCAGTGGAGTCCTGCATATATGTTATTTATAATGAAATAAATTCACTATGTCATTCATCTTAAGAATGGATTTATCTTATATAGCTATACATAAATGACCAACAAGAAAATTCAAAGCTGAATGACAAACCTTGAATGCTTGATGTTAACTCACAAAAAATTCCCAAAACCAAAAAAAAAAACCAAAACAAACAAACAAAAAAAACACACACACAAAAAAACCCCCCACAATCACAGAATCACAGAAATAAACCAAAGGTAAATGCTTACACAGCAGACAAGGAGCTATCCTTCTTTGGTTTCTTCTTTTCTCGAGCATCACTAAAATCGAGAGCAGCTTTGTCCATTCCTAGTAACTCACTGATCCTGTCACGGCCATAGAACTCACCATATTTATCCATGACCTAAAGTAAGGAGGAATATTCAAGAGGATCAGTTTGGTAGATCAGCTGTTTTTCAGCCTGGTTTCTGAAGACAAGAGGTTTAACATACACAATCTTTTTTAATCTGTTTGTTTCCATCTGTCTATCATATCAGTCAGTATTTTTTTTTTCGGCTCAATTGCAATTAACTCAATAGAGGCAAGAGGTGAGTGTCAAAGATAAGATGTTGCTACTTATTTCATGAAAACAGGAAGAGGAAAGCAATCCATCAGGAGGAGAGTAACTAAATCAACGTCATCACCAACAGAAAAAAAAAATCCTATGAGGTCACGTAGGGAAGAGATGTTTTGAATATGCTAGCCATTTGAAAAGCTCTGATTAAAGTAAGATTTCTCAAAGACAGTATTTGACCCTTAATAGTTATTCCTTTAAAAAAAAAATAAATTTATTCTTATTCTGTTTAAAATTTTTTTTTAAAATAACCTGAATGTCTTGGTTGGGAATTTTGGATATTTTTTTTTTCCCTTTTAAGGGGAAGTATTTCACATTGAAATAGTTGTGAAAAATGTCCTCACTTATTAACTAGCACCATTGCATAGTTTTATGATCTTATTTTTGTTAGTTAATAATGTAATGAAACTATAATACACATGGAATATGTAGGAATCAAAAGATCTTGAACAGAGAGTTACAGCTAAAAATGATTTTCAGTGAATTCAAACTATCCCCATCTCTTTCTTACAAAGTTTAACATGTTTCATAAGAAACATTTCTGGAAATGAACATTTACTTGCTGTTATTCTCACTGAACACATAGCTACTTCCTAAATATTATGTCTCTTCTCATTTTCAAAAAAATACTCAAAGAAATACAAAATTTTGGATAATAAGTTCATAACTGAATGACTCCTGCATGTGAGGTGGTATTTTTACCAGCTTTCTAATAAGCAATGCTTTAAACCTTTATTGATATTTTTGCAGATCTTTAGAGACAAGCCGCCTTTGTCACATGCCTGAAAACAGTGCTTCATGACTGTGGATCATTCACTAGGCTGGGGATTTAAGCATATTTACATATAAATATATATCTAAAAGAACACATTCTTTGCAAAATACTGTATTTAAAGGCACTTAAATCTATGCAGAGCAGTTCCTCAGGCAAAGTACCAAACCTTCCACGCAATTTAAAATTGTGTTCCTTTCCTTTTAATAGGAACCTTCCTTGACCTACCAGATTGACAGAAGCAATGTAGAATTTTATTTTCTTTCTCGAGTACTCCATGCAAGTTACTCCCTCCTCTTTGCTTAGATAGACAGATAGAAATATGTATCTAAAAACTTCAAATACACAAAAAAAATACTTTCAACAGCAAAATGAATACACAACTCACAGCATTTTTTGGATAGGTTGACCTAAAACTGTTATGAAGCAGAAGAGCTATGAGTATTTAAAAAGATGTTTCCAAATGTGTGATTCAAGATTGGCATTAAATGGTGTGAAGGAGGGGTAAATCTGATCCAACAATATAAATACTCTCTTTTTCAATTGTGACCCAACACACTAGGAATATTATTCTTGTTGTAAGCTACAGTATGTACATAACATTTATTTTCTATGAGCAAACTGAGAAAACATTCAACTTAACATTCGTAAGAAATGAACTTCAGCCTTTGCTTACGGAGGACTACTTGTGAGAGGGATTGTTAGGTTATGTGATAAAAGTTCATCTGCACACCCACAAAGGACCACAGAGAGACACCCCCCCACAGTGGGGGGCAGAGTCCAAAGAATACCCTGCCCAGCTACTCCCAGGTCCATCGCAGGAGCCATCAGCCCATTAAAGGCCCAACTCCTCAAGCCTAAAGGAGCACAGGGGCACAATGGCAGGCAGGAACCCACATGACAGACTCCCAGTGAACGGACACCCTGCCTGGTCCCTCCCAGGCTTGTCCCGGAGACCCTCAGCCCCGGTGTCCAGGTGTGAAGCCCATCAAGAAGAGTCCTTGGGAGTAGCTATCCATATCACCTTTCAGGCCATAAAAGTGTACACAGAAATTCTCTGCAGAATCTCATGAATGTATTTGAATTCCTGTTTTAGACAACAAGCTGTATGTAGAAAAAGTTTGAAAGAATAACTATCCAAACCACCCAAAAGTAGTTGTAAGCAGGAGGTGAGTAAGGAATTTTGTGTATTTTAAAATAGTAAATATGGAAAACTACACTGAATCAAAGTTATATTTAAAGAAGTGTAGCCCACATTACTTCAAACACAAAAATAAACACACATTACAACTTTATTTTAACTTCATATGTATTTATAAAAATAAGCCTTACCTTCCTTTTCACAAATTTGTCCCAATAGTTATTTGGAAAAGACCTGTAAAACACAGATAAACAACATCACATTTTAGACAATCATGAGAAGATGCAGTGGTTACTAAGACATCATAAAAATTACATACTGATTTTGTTTCTAAGAGGCTCTTTGTTGTTGCTATCACCAGCTACTCATTTGTGAAGTCACTGGAATGAAAGTTGCCAAATGACGTTCAGCCTACCACGTTAATGTGGCTGAGAAAGAGCAGCAGAGCCGATGCCTGCAGACAGGGTTCTAAAGCAGTTGGATCACACAGTCCCACTAGGCAGAGAGTTGGGACTTTCAATGTTCCTAAAGCAGAGCCTTCCAGAGACACTAAAGGATGCAAAGTCCAGTTCACTCTTGAACTGACAGCAATACACAATCAGCACAGTGCTTGCCAAAAGAAATTCATTGCAATTTTTTTTTCTTTTATGGAACAGAAATAATTTTAAAGCAAAAACGTGGGAATAAGATTAAAAAGTAATAGTAAACATTAGCGTAACAGGTGTCTGAAATATTCTTTATATGCTTGCTAGAAATACATCCCTCACAATTGTTTATTTCAAACAAGCTGGATGATCAACTATATAATTGTGGAGACTGAAGAACAATTCCTTGCAAAGCTATGAAGAGACAGAGCAGGCAAAAACTCACTGTGTGTTGATTACAAGTCTATCCCACTGTCCTTTAATATCATCTTCTGACGGTTGTTCAGTTATATACAGCCCATCAAATTCCAATTTCCTTGCCACTTCCTTTTCTCTTTTAAAAATAACCAGTGGAACCTGCAGTTGAAAAAAAAAATCAGGAATTATTTAAAATGCACTGACATGTCTGCAAATTTTTAAGAAAAGCTGGTTATCAAAAATTACACATGAAAACTAAACAAAGCAAAAATAGTAATTTAAAAATTAAAAGACTTGACAATTTTCCAGAACACTGCAAAGGTATAGATGCACAAGGACCAGGTCATTCAGAATCAAATAACTACAGTGTACCACACAGTTGTAAAAAGACAGCCAAAATCCCTGAAAAGGCATCCTTCAAATAAAAATAGTTCTTCAGTGCTACGGAGCTATTAGAACTAGTCAAGTAAAAGAGAGTTAAAATCAAAATAGTTTTTTAATGCTTAGAAATTCTAGTTCCAAACATATCATACACAGACCTGCAGTTATGAAGATTTTTAATTTTGAAAGCAATATAACTCCAAAGACAGAGACTGAAACCATATTTGGTCTTTTCTTCAGGGTTTCAGAATTGGAAAGAAGGCAATTCCTTATTCCCTTCTAGTCACAAAAGAAATGTAGTTCAAAAAAACAATGTGGGAAAGTAGCATAAAAAGTCATAGTGGAAAAATAAAAGCTATAAGGTGGGAGAAGGGGATATCTCAAAAGCCAGAAATCTAAGCTTTCATGCTGCCTGCCAACCAGTGAAACAGGAAAATGTGTTTTAGTATTTATTGACCCGCAGAGACACTTCTGGTAGAGATGAAAATCAACCACTTAATGCAGTAGTACGATGACCATTTGCCTCAACTACAAATCCTTTAAAAGATGTTTAAGTTCCTGCCAAAACGCTACCACCAAAGTATGTATGAAAAGTAGGCATTGTCTATAGCCACAACGTGAAGTAGTGGTAGTCCAAAACGCTGCATGTTTTTCAAATGACCCAGCTGACAGACTAGTAATGCAGACACTGTCATCTAGCTTCCTCGGGCCATGGGCGTTCACAGCTTGTCTTCGACAGACACAAGCAGCTTCTGATAGAGGTTACTGCTGTAATTGTCTGGTTGACATGGTAACGGTGCAAATGCTGACCCTACGATCCTGTGTCAGCACAGCAAATCAGGCTCTGGCCTGTACCTTCCTGAATTCACACATCATCTAAAACACAACTTCTGTGTAGGTTATGCTAACAGAATAGTGCTTCTTTATTTGGTCCCTCAACCTGTTTAAGTCAAGTTGCTATGACTTTGTTCCAATTTATACCACTCAATGGATAAAAAAGTTTGGAGCTAGAAGGAAAAAACAACGTTCAGTTTTTCTTACTTTCAAACAGTAGTACCCTATGATGCAGAAGAATGAGATGACTGTGTGTAGGATGGCCAAAATCCGCAGCGTGGGCTCCATGTAGCCACTGCTTTCTTCCAGGACATAATGCACTGCAATGACCCTCTGGTTATCACTTTCCAGGCTGTTCAGTTTGGTACTTTCACCAGCAGATACCAGAGGAACTTCCTTTTCTTCTGTCACAGCAGAGGTGGAGACCTGTTTAAATCACTTAATCTTAATATTGCAGCTGTATTCCTTTGACAGGAGCTTGACACTACTACAAGCTAAGCAGTGTAACTGAAAACAATGATATCAAGGACAAAAATCACTGTGAGGAAAGAATTTTTTGTGTAAAAATGTCCACAGAGACCCTTTCATCTTGTTACACCAATCTGTGACAGTGTGCATTTTCTTTTTTTTCCACTCTCTGTCCATGGTAGCAATGTGGGCCATGCTGAATTTTACCACCTCCAATTCCAGAAAGGGCACAGCCCTCTTGGAAGAAACCCAGTCAACTCCTGACATTCCCACATGCAGTCTTTATCAGCAGGGCTCTGCCAAAAACTGATTCAAGTCTGAAGACTCTAGAGTTGTATTAGCGATACTAAAAGTCTTGACAAAGAAGATCAGTGACATTCTAGGCAGCTTAAGATGGTGTGACTTCTCCTTGCTGTACATACCCCCTCAGGGGAGCACGATGGCACAAGAAAACATCTCAGCTGACATGCCATAGTTTAAGTTGCCAGCGAAGGCTGGGCTTGGCTGAGTCACTGTAGCGTGAAATGGAGCATCTGAGGCATGGGTACGCCTTTCAGTCTGCCGCCTCTGTCACAGCACAGAACTTGGTAAACAGCTATTTGTGTACTGGAAGTCTATTACTACTTCACGTAAACACTTTAGTTCTCATCGTGTTAGATTTCTGAAGTGGTAGTATGAAGCAGGTATTTAATCTGTTAGGCTAGGCAGTTTTACCATAGTACACCATTTTTCTGTATACAACTTGAAAAGTAGTATTTTGACAAGTTTACCTTATAGAAAAGCAGGATGAAGTTGATGGCGAAAGCAACAAACAACGCCAACATCCTCATGTTGTAAAAGTTTCGCGCAAAGTAATTCTGAAAATAGAAACAGAACATAGATACACTGTGTCTAATAATGATACCACAATCATTATTAGGTTGTTGCATGGGTTTTTTTGTTTGTTTCCCCTACGGAACTTTTAAATAGAATTATAAATAGAAAAAAAAAACAATAAAAAAATCAAACATTTTGAGGGATGTATTGTACAAATTCTCTCCTACTTCATATGTGCAATAATGGATAAAGGAAAGGACCTCTTGTTTCAATCCATGCAGAAAGGGATGAAGGGTTTCTAATTGCCTCCTACATCTTTTTCATTATCCTTTCAATATACTTACAGACAGCACAGAGACACCACAATGTAATAGTAATGTAACAGTAATACAGAAATCTCTATCTTCCCTGTACCTCCGTATTATTGCATATGGCAAATTACTATTTTCACCAAGAAACAAAAATGTCTGCATATAAGTTTATTTTAAATCTTTTTCTATTCCAAAATCAATTGGGTTTTTACCAGATCAGCAAAAAGTTCATCTGTGACCTAAGTACCGTGAGTAGAAAGCTTCTCTCACATAATGATCTTATCAAAAGGATTGTGGAAATGTACTTTTTCCCATCCGGACAATTCAAACAGATGTTTCTAGCACAGATTTTGAATGCTTTAACTCTCACACGCGAATTCTTCCATTTTTCAGTCCTAACCATAGATGACTATAAGTGAATTATTAAATGAGACTATTAGAAGAAAAATTAAATGAAATTCACAATTGCTACATGATTAGTGTAAAACATGAATCTGAGTTCAAAAGCAAAACTTACACACCTAATTCCTTATTAAGATTGTGACTGCAGTTTTGTAGTTGTGCTATGTTAGTCGCGTTAGAAGTAGGCTGTCCCTACACAATTGGATCTACTAGATATATAGAAAAAGTGTGTTTCTTTTTGCTTTGCATTTCACGCTAGCCTCACAGAATATGTGAGGAATCTCCTAGCTAACAAAAGCATAGACTTTAAACAGTTCTACAGCAAACTCAGGGATATCATATTTTACTGAGACACTCTCAGAAACAGTTATACTATTTTAATCGGTCTTATTTTCTGCCGATTTCGAGAAGTTTCTCAAATAATAACTTGCTATTGCTGCTGTGAAAATTCAGGACATTTTATTCACATAAAAATGCATGGCTGTTTTCCAGTGATGGACAGTCATCTCTGAAGGTCTGGGTTTTGGACAATATTTGTCCTCCTAAGAATCAATGTCTTGTCTACTAAGTTATTTGGTGTTTCTTTTCTGTAACATTCCAGTTAAACCTTTGCCTTTATGTCTTTTTTATGGATGATGGTGGATAGAAAAATGAGTTTCCCCAGATGCAAATTTGTCTTTACATTGGTAGAATAACACGGTGGTGCACATCCCTGCCAATCACTAAACACACAGTCCAGAGAACAGCTTACAAGAAGTTTCTGTTGGTATGCAATGATTTTCTTCCAGAAAGCTGATTCCTGAACTTCTGGTTCTCCATATCTGTGAGTATGAAGTTGTCTTAGTTTCTGTTTCCCTTTGTCTTCCTTGGCTTTCTCTTCTTTTTCTCCATCTTCTCCTCTTAGGACAGAAATGAAGCCAAAATAATATCTCAATAAAATTGCTAAACAAAAAATTAAAACCACACCCTGAAAGAGGCCATTGCATCTTTTCATGAGTCTCAGGTAGTTATAACTCATGCATTTCACACACATGAATAATGAAACATATCCCTCTTCAGCCCAAAGCGCTGGCCAGGGTGACAGTCTGCTTAAGTCTACAGATAATCAAGCTTACTGGTTTGGCACCTTGAAGTGAGGATGCTAACCGACAGAGGCAGGTAATCAAGAATCTGCCAACCTTATTACCTGAGGGTCTGCTTTATAATTGGCTAGCTAATGCTCGCACTGACAAATGTGTGTAAGCTGACAGCTGTATGTCTGTACGAGTGCCTACATGTCCAAGTGCTCCTCTCCAATGTCATGCACTTGAACTATCTGGTTCCCACAAAGGTTGCAGAAACCTTTGGTTCTTCTTGTATTTACAAGCCAAACCTCAAGTTTCAAATTCTGCATTTCCACCCACCTGAGGAATTCAGAAGTACCCACTCCAGGAGGAGACAGGAATAAGAAAGCTTGACTGCATTCGATGTGTTATTATCACCATGGTGCCTGATTCTAGGATTTCATAGTTAGTGAGCTGCCTTCTCCAAACATGTGATCTAAGGAACTGTGAATTATCTTAGAAGTTAATTTGACCTGACAGCATGACAGATGAAAGGATCACAGAAGTTCATTTGAAGCCAAGCTAGACTGAGAGGCAACTTAGAAGTTACATTATTAATTTCTCTGTACTCATCTACAAACAGAATAACTGATGCCCTAAGGTGCTTCTCATACTAGAATACACTTGACAAACTTTCACTTGAAAGTTCATTTGAAAGTTTGTTTATGTTTGGAGTGGCTTCAGGGCAGGTAATAGTGCCAGACTCTGCACTTCAGAGAATACAGGTATCGCTGGAACTCGCATGGTCAAGCGGAGCAATCAAACAGTAAAGTGACCTTCAAAAGTCAGCAAGCATCTCCTTCTACAAAGTTGTATCAGTCGAGTTAGAAATTTGCTGTGCTGATTAGGAAGAAGAGTTTTTGTTACAGGCAAGTGTTTGTCATCCCAGGAGAGCAATAAAGACAAAAAGCTTGAGACTAAGGGACCCACTTAGAATTTTGACAGTGACATATCAGCTACAGGAGCTGTACATGTATCAGAATTGTACATGTATCAGGAACCATAAAATACAGGGATGGAGTGCTATACTTCTTTACCGGTTAAAACCAAGCACTATGTTCTGCTTCCCACTATTTTTATTCTGAGCTAAGCTCATTAACATTAGATTTTAACATATCCTAAAAAAAATTAAAATTATCATTTATCAAATGCTAACACTTGTTCTTCAAGAAGATGTGAGAGTACTCAGTAGTTCATTAAAATTACATTGGAATATTAAAGTTTTCCAAAATCCCAATAACTCAAAACAGGTCATAGCAAATGGGAAGAGCAAAACAGATACAGTCTCTACCACTGATGGATAACAAGTCTCTGGAACCCAGGTGCTCCCACAATTTTTCCAAGAGATTTTCATCTACCTTTCAGACTTGCTAAGAAAAACTTAATCAAACATCAAACACATTCTAAAAGAACCTAATTGACATTACAAAGGATGCTGCCAGAAGAGGGAAAGTCATAAAATCTCTGAGTGATGTTATTTATATGGCATTTCCTTGTAAATGTGCATGGATGTTGAGGATGGTTCAAAAAATCCTAACTGTGGAATGTGAATGGACACAGAATTAAAGGCAAAGAAGTAAGTACAAACCAAGCTGGTTTTTCAGTGAAACAAACCACATTTCGTAGTATCAGAGGTCAAAGTAATACATACTCTGCTTTTTCAGGCTCAGATTTTGTTTCTTCCTTCTCTTCCTTTTCATCTTCTTTCACACGCTCCTACAGAAAGTCAGATTTTAAAAGTGGCATAACACTATTATACAGTACAGAGTTAGTTAAAAGGATACATAGAAAGCAGAATATTAGGTCCATTTTTTTAAAAAAAAACCAAACAATTGAAACCCTGAGACAAGATGATCTTTCAATTTACGTTAATGAAGAGGCATTTTAACACTGCATTAAAAGCAAGCCAAAACACCATGTACTTAGAGAAGGTTGTGGAAATTCAAGTTTATGACATCAGAGAGAGTAAACACCAGTAATTATATGTGATTCCTTAAAAAAGCTCACAAAATCCAGAAAAACATAGATGCAAGGTTTTTTTCAAGACTATACTTAATATACAAAAGGAAGAAGCATGCAGCAGAAATAAAATATACAGTTACCTGGATTTTTTCCTGCACCTCAGGCATTGGAGCTAAGGAGGGAGTGCTCAGTAAATCACTCAAACCAGCATTCGGATTGTGAGGGATCAGTTTATACTGTCCACCTTCTCGTTTCAAATCCAACCCAAATATATCTGAGAGCAGATCACTCTCATCTGATAAAGTTCTCAGATCCGTCAAGTCTTCTGTAGGCAATGTAGCTTCTGCTAGCTTCCTCTCTCCCTCTTCTCCTTCCCCACGCACCTCATCCTGAGTGGGATCTGGCATATTAGCTAATAGTTCAGCCACCTTGATTTTCTTCGCGCCTTCTACCAGGCTTCCTCCAAGCAGCAAACTGCATATGATGCGAAAGAAGCCCCGGACAACACTACATGCAAAATGTAGTAAGCCCATCAAAATGCTCCAATAGGAAGAAAACAAAGCCATGACCATGTCCTTCATGGTCATTTTCTTCACTTTTTTCATCTGTTTCTTTAGGCTCTTCATGCTGAGCATTTTCATAAGAGTCATTAAATTATACTTGAGAGCTACTAATGCTGACTTCATGGTCACGAGAGAGAAGAAACCCATTCTAGGATCCTGCTCCTCAGGCTTATCTTTCTCATCCTCCTCTTTATTTGCTGACCTTTCATTCAGATCTGACTCGGAGATCTGGGCAGCCAGTTGCATTTCGAAGATGGTATCCTCACAGAAATTAACAAAAAGCTCCATCTTTTCTTTCTCCCCGCCTTCATTTACAACATCAAATATAAATTGTCTCTTTGACTCTTTTACCTGAGGTTTCTCCCACTGAGTCCGACTTGACTCACTTATTTCAAAATAAACTCGTTCAATGCGCTTCGCACTGCCCATGATTTCTATGCGTCCAAGGAAAGGCTGAAAGTAATTCAGCACACTCTCTGACAGTTCAAGAAAAGTTTGCAAGCGGGTATCATGGGGCATGTGTTCCGACAGGTTGGTCAGGAGAACAGCGACATTGAAACCAATGTCTTTGGCAGGTTCATGGAATCGTTTCACAAACTCCTCATAGTCCAGAGTCTCATTCTCATCTGTTTCAGCACATGATAGCAGGAACTCAGTTTCAGACTGGGTGTAATGCTTATGGCTTTCCATTGCCTTGTGAAAATCCCTCTTTGAAATTATCCCTTTACCATCAGGGTCATATTCTTTGAATGCATCAGAGGAAGTCAAATCCTTCAACTTTAAGAACATATCAAAAAACTTCAGAATCATCTCCACATTGTTGGACGATTCCACAAGCATATCGACCATCTGCTTGCCAATAGTTCCATTCACAACATTACCTAGATGAGATGACTTGAAGTTAGAGATATTGACGGTAGCAAATGTTTTGGCAAAGAAAAGCATATAATAATGACTAGTGAAATAATCAAACAGTAAGAATGACAAACTATTGGCTAACACACTCACATGAGAAAGCCAGCTGTAAAATCAGATATCTTTTACTAATCACACCACCTGAAGACTTGGAAAAAATGTAAGTGACTAAGTATTTGCCATTAAAGAAAGGAAGAACTAACAAGCCCTACAGAGAGACATCTGTTATATTTAATATAGTACTAAACATAAGGGAGCATACTATGAATTTCACTATAGTGCAACATAGGTAGAACTAGTGTCACATTAGTTAGGATGAGTAGCTCAGTAGGTTACTCGTGAAGCACAGCCTACAATACTAAGAATTTACTTTGCTTCTCAGTGACCTTCCACGAGCAACGCAGTAGCAATACATGCTACACTGCAATCTATATGCTGCATTTACTGCCCTCCCAGTTCCCCTCAAGAAAATAAATGCGATAGGATATATGTAAGAAGCGAAAAGGAAAAACAATCTATGGATCATCTATGTGTATGTCTGGTCAGTCTAGTATTGGAAGCACTAATATGGTATCATAAAGGGGCTAAAGAAATAGTAGTGTTTCTTGACAATGATCACATTCTCTACGGAATCATAATTTCAGGTGCTAGCTATAAAGGACCTTGAATCTGGTCGCTAGATGAATCAAAGCCTGTTCTTTATGGCTAAGACCACTTCCAAAATAAATGCAATATAGTAAAGATGTCAATAAAATGACTGATAAATGGTTCAGTTAGTAGAACTCAGGATTCCAACTTCAATAGGAAAAAAACTTTTCACCTGAGCCAAAAGAGAAGCCAAGTTCATGGAAACAAAGTAAAACTTTATACAATTCTGGTATTCAGAAGTAATATAAACTATATCAACTGCACTATATAAATCTCCCATTCACTTTAAGACCTAACAACTCTTCTCACAATTGAGGCATGAAAATTAAAAACCCAAAGGAAAATGGAGCCTTATTTCTCACATGAAGAAAATCACAAAGGTAAAAACTTTGCTAGAATAACTGTGAAAGAGGATTTCAAATTAAATTTTGACTACCTTCCAGCATAGACAGCAACATGACAACCATATCCTTCTGAAGATCCATTAATTCCTTCAGTAATTCAATTTGACTGGAGTCCTAAATAATGAACACAATATATAAAATATCTGTTGACTTCTTTGACATTTATGTATGTTCATGCATATTTCACCCTGTAAAAATGAGACTTAGAAATTAAGAAGCTAGTAGTGTCAAAGCTGGTAATACAGTGAAAATATATTGAATTTCTTGATGCTTTACAGTACATTTACAAGCTCAAACATTTACACCACAGCTGTTTAGAAGACATTAATTTCACAAAGACAAAGTGAAAACTGAAGGTGATGAAAAAATTTACAGCAATAATTAGGTATGTCACACTCACAGATGATGCCTCTGTAATGTTTCATGTCAGCTGAAATAGCCGCTGTTGGTGTAATCAAGTTTACAGCTATGAAGACTTGTAAAAACAACAATGGCAGCAGCACATAGAGCTCAAGGTGTAACATGATTCAAAGTGAGTGATTCCATTAAAGGCCATCGAAATTATTTTGAGAGAAAGAAAAGTTGAAATAAAATTTCAAAATATTTATTGATAAAGTTCCACTAGTATATCCTTAAATAGACATGATACTGATTCTTTTAGCCATCTTTGATCTCATTTGGCTTATCAAGTTTACTATTTCACTTGCCAATGATTTCAACCAGGAGTCTATCTGGATAGATTTCTTCAACTACTTCATTTCTTCCTCAGTGATGCATTGCTGCATCATGCCGTTGATAAGACATACTTGAGCATTGCTGGACTTCCATGAGTAATACAACAGACTCAAGGTACTTTATGGCAATTTGGATCTTGGATTGAAAACAGCACAAGTTGGAAATAATGAAGATTTCTAATTAATTTGTCTTGTAAGTTTTCATTCTACATCTTCTTCAAAAGTTGCTTACAATCTGGATGATCTTTGTTTGTTTAGGTTGAAAATTGTACTTTCATTTTCTGCCTTACAGAGATTTCTTAAGTAGTATTACCAATATCACCTTGTTGCTTCTTAGTACAAGACTAAAGAAGGGAAATGAAAAAAAAAAACAAAACCAAACCAAAGCAAACCTAAAGAAACACAGGGATTTAGTTTTGTTCCTATTTAAATCTTGTTTCAGATATTCTCCAAAAGTGCTCTGGAAACTCCCGATTTAAAACAAAAAACAAATACCTAGCCTAGGCAGGCCCTCCTTACAGACAAAAGCCATATTGCAACACCTTATAAATCCATTTAGCCACACTCTACACCTTTGAAAATTGGTATTTCAATAGAATCTGAAAAGCTTATTAATATATTCTTGCAATAAATATAAATAGACAAAAGAGCCCACACCCATTCCCAAGGCTCTGCTGGCCCCTAAAGGACATCCCAAAAGCCAAGAGCTTGAGCTCCACAGAAAAGAAAGACCCCATCACTATTTATCATACATTTGGAGTAGACTGTGTTTTCTGTTATCCCGCAGAACAGCATGAGTAACTCCACGCACTACAATGGATCTTGTTGCGCAATGCTTCTTGGCTCTCTCTGAAGTGTCAGGATGAGTATCATCATTTTCTATATGCAGTACTTAAACGATGCTATGAAGCCACTCTTGGCACAGCTGAGACTATAAACTTGTCATTACTGTAAAAACAAATCTTGCCAATAGCCACATCATATTTCTCAATCAACACATACCTACCATGTGTTTGACTCACTGTCAGTAACTACTTAAATACCGCTCTCCCTGTTGCTTTAGTGGTACAGGAAGAAAGCACAATAGCCACCACTGTGGCCTACCCAAATATTGACTATTTTTTCAATTCTTAAAATAACAAAGATGTTCCAAAACAAGGACAGTATCTATAGGCACTTATAAGTACACTTCAGTAGAAATTTAATGCATCACTCTTAAAAAAGAGGTTTCCCTGTGATGCCATTTGCTGGAAGACCACCTCTATTTAGCCATAAAGAATGAGAAGCATACCCATAACACAAAGTCTACAAATCTAAGTAATCAGCCTACTTTCAGCCTTAAAGTCCCAAGGGTAGGGAGGAAAATCGTTTGAGCAAGACTACCTCAATTTATGTAAAGAATACTTACATGGATACATTTGGAGCCAAATAATGAAATCTAAAAAACCTCAGAGTCTTCAGAGCTGTATTCCTTAACAACTAAAACCTTCACAAGCTTATGACCCTTTTCTCTGAGAATGTCAAATTGTGTAAAAAATTTAGAATCACTACATTCAATTCAGATGTATAATTCTTTTAAAAAGGTAAGAAGTTGAAAAATGTACTGCTTAAGGATAGGATTCTTCTCACCTAATTTTAACTCGCTTAAAGGGCTGTCTATGCCAGTCCCCAACACTACCTGTATAGTTTATGAAATGAGTACTCGCATCCAAAAGCAATTCACCCATTCTAAGGTCTGATTACTCTCTTTCTCTACTAATAGTAGAAAAGGCTAAGATGCAGACATGTGTTGAACTAGGGTTCAATAACAATGAACTAGGGTTCAATGCAGGACACATCAATGAAGATGGGTCCTGCATAAAAGGCTTGTGCAAGATTGCAGAAAACATTGACAGAACTTTGGCATGAAAGACAGGAATTGGCTAGTTCTTTCTGAGTATCAGTGATGTGCTTTATTTGCAGCTTGATCTAATTGGCTTTGTGCCTGTGGCCAGTAATTCCATTACAGGCCTGCTATTCATACCATTTTGTAATTTACTCCCTCAACTCTCTTGTATTCTATCACCTCTGTCTCTTATTTTTCCTCATATTTCCCCTATTAACTGTTGTTATTAATGACTTGAACATATTAACAAGTCTATTTATCTTTTACAAAGAAGTTAGTAACTTAAAAAGGAAAAAATAAAACAAAAAGATACCTGAGATAGCTTCATCTGCATGTGGGCAAACACATGAAGAAAACCAACTACAGCATCCCATAGCCTGCTGTGTGCCAGACTTTGCTGATTCCCAGTACATGGACCCTATTGTTCAGGCAACAACAACAACAAAAAAAACCAGAGTTTATTTGCAAGAAACTTAACAAAAACAGGAAGGATGATACACAGACAGTGCATCACTTGGGGCTGTCCTTTAGAAATTGCTATGAAAAATTAAACATATATAAAATTACCTATTTAATAACACCACTGACTGTAAGCAATGCATATTCCTAATAACTGTTCTGCCTCTGTTTTAGTCAAGTCCCTATTTACTAATTCAGAACCACAAAAAGTATATCTGCTTGCAACTTTAAACTGCAAATGCTAAAGGGGTACAAACCTTCAAGCTGATTCTTCCCTATGTAGTTCTGTAAATCAGGAATAACTTTATAGATATATAGGTATGGATATATATAACATATATATATGCAAAATTGGCATAAGGGATTAAGAGTATATCCTCCAGTAGATTCTAGCTGTTGTAGAACATAGTGCTAAAGGGTACCCTTCCAAAAATTCCAACTTCTGAAAAGCAAGAATACAAGATCTTTTGAAGTCTCAAAGGATAACAAATAAAAACTTAACCAGTTAACAATGCTACTTGTGATTTGCCAAATATGTATACATTAAATAAATGTACGCACATGTATGTAAACTGCCTCTACTCATATTTATTCAGTCCTATTCTATCACGTTTCATCCTCATGAACTATAAAATACTGTTTTTGTAATAATGGTTTTCATTTGAATGGAAACAGTATAATAGACACCTAATAGTTTAATGAGATTCTCTCTAACTTTCTTATTATATGCAGAAACAAACTGTAATATTGTTGACTGATTTACATGAGGAATTAGTTAAGAACTAAATTACACTGAATTGCTAACATATCATGGAAGAACTGCTATATTGTTATTTTGACAGAATTGATCCCAATCTCATCTATTGTGGAGTCCAGCTCAAGTACACCCCTACAATTCTCAAATGTAATGTGTGACTTCAGTACTTCAAACACAGCACTGATGCCTTAAAAGAGCCTTATTCCTGACAGAAAACACAATCTAATGTTCTACTGAGTCAATAGCAGCTATGTTTTGCATTGATCCTAGTTTCTAAGTGGATTAAAAGTAAGACTTTAAAGTGGATAACACTGCTGCAGTCTAGGCCAAATTAAAACACAATAAAAAAAAACCCAAAACCTCTACTATCTTGCATACAATCAAAAGATGATTATTTACTAATAACTGTAAATTTGACTAAATTGCTAAGACTCCAAAAGGGTAGTGACAGCTACATATATATTTCAAAACTTCACTTCCTACTTAAATAAATGCACTAAAATAATGTTGAAGCATAAATGCATCTATATTATATTTCTATCTATGTTATATCTAGCTAGATTATGTCTTCATGTCAAAAGTATGATTAATTTTCTTTCAAATCCATAAAATTCCAATGAAACTAATTTACCTGGATATACTCCGTAAGAGTATTGAAAACTTGTTTTGCAACCTGGATGGCTTTGGAAAAATTTCGTTGTCCTTGCTCATCAATAACATCCTTCCCAGAATAATACCAGTAGAAATCACTAATGGATTCCTAAAAAACAGTACAAAGAGATAATGTAATCAAACTGCCTCTAACTGATCATTCATCAAGGTAAGAAAAATAAGATTAGAAAGCATTCTAGTTCTGAAAAATATTTAGTTTATAAAGGTTTTAAATGGCCCCCCAATGATTCTCAAGTATTACTTCAAGAATTGTAGTTTCATCTCAAGGGAATCAATAGCAAAACAAATAAACTGAAATAAATAATTGAAAAACACCACAGCAAACGTCAAAATAAAATATTTTTTTAAAAAATTAGATCTGTTGGTATCTGCTTTTAGAAATACAACCACCTGTGTTCTGAAAAGGAGTACTCAGTAGTACTACCATGCTGCATGCTGCTCATTAAACAATCTCTCTTTATACTGTGTGCTTGACACCTAGTCAATAGTGGGAGCAAATGTTGCTTGGTGTGCATGATTCTTCGTTCCGTCTTCACCAAAGGCGAGCTTATTAAAGTTTCAGCAAAGCAAGCAATGGAATGAAAATCATTGTAATGTCCCTACAACTTTGACAGAATGCATAAAGATGAAAAGCAATGCTGATAACAGCAGCAACATAAAATCGGCCAATTTGCAAAGCCTGGAATTCTCAGACCCAATAAATAAACGGCTGAAGGGAAAACTGAACCAGATAAATTAAAAAAACCACAACAAAATAAATTAACATGCACAGTGATTTTCAGAAAGACCAGAATAATAGGTAAAACTTATTAACATTTATCACAAAATATGTTTTCATGTCTTTCATGTTCCAATCTGGAAACAAATTAGATTTTTTTTCATTACTTTCTACTGGGTTGTGACAATGCATTATTTTCATATTTAAAGATTAGGGAGATAATTCAAATTAGAGGGTTGAAGGGGTTTTAATCTACCCTTCCGCTTTTGTTTCTTCCTTTCGCTTTTTTTTTTTCCTCCTTAGAAAATGATGCACTGCTCTTGCACTTCACTCCATGCCATCCCATGACTATCCATAGAGCAGCTCTGTGTTAAGACTAAACCAGAACACGGATGAAAAAGCAGTTGGCTGAAGCTTAACTTATACAATACAACACACTTTTTAGTCACAGAGTAGTCTCAGTCAACAACTGGTTAATGGTATTTGCTGACACACTTAGCATTTATCTGCCTTCTGCCTGCTCTCCTTGGTTAACCAACTCTGTTGCATTCTTGCATGTAATGGCCGAAATCACTCTTTCACACTTTTGTCACCTTTGACTCTCACCGTACAAAAGAGCAATTCTTAAAGAACTGTAACAGTAGAGAATTACAGCCTTTCTCATCAACACAGGGACAGTGACCAGAATAAATGTTATGAAAAATAAATGTGCTCCTCTAATAAAACTGAACATTTTGTGATAAAGATGAAGTTTGATTTTGCTGTAAACAGCAAACCATGGTAGCAAACCAGGTATTGCTGAAGGAAATTTCAGAGAAATTAAGAAATTCGGAGTCTCCGTATACAAACTTCTGCCTTACAATCAAAACAAATGAAATAAAATTATAAAAAAAGGTAAATATTGTATAGATGCAAGTCATTATTGTAATTTACTAATTTACTTAATTAGTATATAAATTAACCTACCTGAACTCTTAATAAGTAATCCACAGTGGAAATGATAATATTAACAGTTGTGTTGTTACCAGTCTGAGTTCTCAGGTAATTTTGAAAATCTAAAAATTCAAATAAAAGTTTAAATTTATTTACGTGTTAAAGACTTACAAAACTACTCCTGCAAATTAATTCTGATTCAACATGATCTAGGAAACTATAGCTTAAAGGAACGGATTTTTTTTTACCTCTTTTTTTTGTTTGTTTGTTTAGCAACAAACCATTTTAAGAGTTTCAGCATTTTATTGCAGAGATCACATACCAGTGAACTTCTGAAGCCAGAAGCCTGATTATCTGTTTCATCTCTACAACTTTAACTTTGTCTTATTTTCACCTCATTTATGACTAATTTTACATCTTTAGAACTCCATCAATATCAACATAATTACACCTAGTATATATTTTGTTAAGTAAAAGCAAAATTAAATTGCATAATTATACAATTCCTGATTCAAAGTCATAAATATGCCCAATAGTTTGAAAAAATTATCATTTTCTTTTTCTTCATCTTTTTCTTCCCTAGTAACAACAGAGAACACAGGGAAATGTATGCAATAAAAAAATATGCTTAATATCATGTATTCGTTTAATCTGTTTTCGTATTTTTAAATTGACGCTCCTTCTTCAAGAAAGGTATTGTGTATGTTGTTGCAATTTCACATACAACTCTAACTCACGTTAGTGCCAAATAGCACACACCAGAAAGCATACAAATGCAAGGAACAATAAATATACCTTCCTGTTATATTTTTGCTCTGAACCTTCACTGTCTAGAAGTTATAAACCATGTACATTTTCCTATATAAATTCACCTTTCCTAGTAGGTCATGATCCAAAACTCATCATTTTGGAAACCATTATCTTCTCTACAAAGTTAAAGCTGATTAAAAAAAAAACATGGCAATTTAACTCCACATAAATATTTTCCTTTCATGTACAGCCTAGCAGCTACTCCACCTTTCATAATATTTTATGAAGGCTGCTAAACCTGTAGCAATGAAGAGCTTTTATCTTTCGTTATCATCACCTTGGCTTCGCCGACTGGCAGCCTGCCCACAAACCTGAATTATGTCCTTCACAAAGCAATTGAAGGAAGCGGAAGAGGTCACAGGTGAACTCATCATCCTGCATCACCTTTTCTCCTGTAGAAAGGCCAGATGAAAGCAGATTATCACAGGCTGCCAAGTAACACCCCACAGCCCCTGAAGAAAATCTCCATATTTAATTTTAAGAAAGCGAGAAGGGGAGAGAAAATTTATAACCACCAATCTATCTGAAGCACATGTGACTTGTGCTTGGCAGATAGTTATTTGGTTAAAAAAATAAATGAAATTATGAAACTTAACTTTTGATTTAGAAATATGTCAGCATGAGCTTGGCAACATTTTACAAATAATCCATGATTTACATTCTTATTTGACTTTACAGGGCATGAATGCTGCATTACACACAAAGGTTAGGACTGGATTAATTTGGTTCCCATTCACCACAAAACAAGGTAATTAAAAATACAGAAAGAGATTTAATAAAACTAATGAAAATCATTCCTCAAATAAACTATAAGAATTTAAAATACTCTAAAAGTAACCCATGAAATTTACAGCTGTGAAATATCTGAGGATTTAGCACCTGTCTGCCGCTGACACAAAATGGACGTTGGGCATTTGTCTCCCTTGACAAAATAAAGCAATAAACTTACGATGAACTAGAAGAAATGCCAATGTGCTTTACAGAATTAGGCCCTTCAGTTCATTTTTTGCTACACAGCTAATACCCAAAAGTATAAAGCTTCAAATTATTTTCTTGATTCTTCACAGGAAACAGTACACTAAAAAGCCCTCAAATAACACACCATTATTTCAATTACATCAATACATACAGTCAACTTCATGGAGTGACATGTGAAGAGGAGAAACAACCATTCACCCAGGAAAACAACAAAGACTGAGGAAATGTAGAACATCTACTAAAATGACACAGGAGGACAACAACATAGGTGTTCAAAACAATAAAGGCCACCTATTGAAAGTAAGGAAATTCCCATTTAAGGTCTTTGGAAAAGTATTTGGAATGTGTATGGCAACAAAAACGGAAGCCATAAAAACTTCTACTTTTTAAGAATATAAATAGTTTGAATATGTGACCAAGTGCTATTTGTAGACAATAAAAGGAAAGGAGATAAAAATGTAAGCAAACTGCAAAAGAATTTAGAAGATTTTTTTTTTGACGGGGAGGTATTTTAGGCTTTTATGTGAACTTCAAAATACCATGTCTACAAAGACAGTATTTTTAGTGCATGAACAGAAGGAAACCAGAAGAGTGAGTATATGAATTAAAATTTAATTAAAAGAAAAAAAAAAAGCTTTTTTCAAAAAGGGTTATAGACAATAATAATTACATTAACAATTATTGACATACTGGTATATCGGTGGATAACTCTAATTATAATGTCTACATTTATAAATTATTATATTATCCTAATTACATTATTACAGCTTGTGTTGGTTTTGGCTGGGGTCGAGTTAATTTTCTTCACAGTAGCTGGTATGGGGCTGTGGGTGGGATTTGTGCTGAACACA
>NW_009597511.1:0-290 GCF_000690535.1 Cariama cristata | reverse complement strand
TTTCACGCTTCCAATCCTCTCTCCCAACCCACCGAGGGCCGGGAGTGAACGAGCAGCTGTGTGGGGCTGAGTGACCAGCTGAGATTAAACCACGACACAGCTGAATTGTAAATAGTATTTAGTACAATTTGGAACATAAATAAATATGAACATGATCAGAAGTTTAACTTTACGTAAAGTTATGAATGACTACAAGTTCAAGCTAACAGACTTATCAATCCACAGTCTGTGAATTTTAAAGTGAGAAGCTTCAGTACAATGGTAGGATTAGGAAGTAAGACTATTTTGAA
>NW_009597510.1:50327-56108 GCF_000690535.1 Cariama cristata | reverse complement strand
TTTTTTTTCTGTTAAATAAGGTTTTGTTGCCTGTTCAGGGTATTTGGTGTGGGTGCAGTAACTAAGGATATCCTGCCTTGCGATACAGCAGTGTAGTGAGAAAACAAGTATTAATTCTTTATTTAAAGGAGTTAATTTGGAAATAGTCTTAAATACAGTTCTGAACCAGATAAAAGTTATTTTGGTAAATTCTCTAAATGCAATAGAGATTTTATTTACAGCGTAGGAAAACTAGGGGGGAAACCCATTTTCTTGCTTCTTGCTAAACTAACTGTGACTAATTATTCTCTGCTTAAAAAAATTAAAAGGAACAGATTAAATTTCTGTCTGCAAGGCACAAATTAATCCATTTACAGAATTAGTGCTCCATTAGCACACAGGAGCCCGAATCCGTCTCAGAGGGGATGGTACTATTTGAGTTTTGGATTCATTCCAGTAGACTTTTAGACAGACTGGTGCTGACTTAACATTACGGCTTCGTTTGCAGTGGTGAGCACTGCACTAAAGATAAGCTGCATGAATTTTTGGGAAGTCGGAAGGGAAGACCTTGATCTGTCTCTAATATTAAGATTGCATTAGAATGGAATTAGTATGAGCCATTGCTTGTGCTTTGTTGCAAACTCGTGCTTACAGTTTGACTGTAAATACTCTTGCAGGTTAGTTTAAAAAAATCTGTATAGCTGATTTTTCTGTTGGGTCCCCCCCCACTCCCCCGCCTTTTTCAGTGAGAGTGCTGTGGATCTTGACTGTTGTGTCTGTACCCGACTGTCTGTAGGCGATCTGTCCTTCCGATGATAATCTTCGGGTACACATGCAGACAGACCAGGTTCTGCTGGTTGGACATGAGTCAACTCCAATTTGGAAGCAAGGTATTCATAGCGGTGCTGTGCCCGGGCTCATAAACCTAGAGCTAATAAGCCTTGCCGAATGGCTCATCTTATTTGTTTGGGCAGCATGTTGCTCTAAAATGGTTATGTGGCTCCTGGATCCGAGCTGGCTCACATCTGGCCAGCTTGGGGACTGTCTGCATGTGGTCATGGAGATGCACTCTCAGAGTTCCTTTTATATTTTTCTTTGGTGTCCCCTTTGGAAATAGATGTGATTTAAATCACATGAAAGCAAACAATCTTGCAAATCCACAGTAGGGAGCGGAGCCCGTGCAGAGGGAAAGGAAAAGGAGCTGTTTGTGCAGGAAAATTGTGGGCAAGGAGGGAGAGGAGCAGAAGGTTGGCTGCAGGTCCAAGTTTAAGTAACTTTAGAACGAGTGCGAGCGAGGTTCCAGTGTTTATAAACTGGTGCTGTTTTGCTAAAAAGACCTAATGGGAACACTGCCCATACTTGTGCTGTCTAAACACTTATTGCAATAAAAACTTCCAGGCAACGGTATTATACAGTGGTTTTCCTGTGTAACTGTACTTTAAATAAACCCAGCATTGCCTGTTTTTGCTACTTCATTGGTACTGCAAAGGGTCCAGGTTTAAATGAGCAAGGAGTAGTTGTAGAAGAGACTTACAAAGAAACAGAGTTATCAGGGCTAGACAAGTGCTAAGAGGGAGGGGATGATCCTGATTTGGGATCTGCCTGACTTTCTGATGGCAAACAGTGGAGATAGGTTTTTAACTGAGCACCTGATTTTGTGCATGGGGATTGATGGGGAGTGATCAGGTGTTTGGGAGCACCCGGGGCGGGGGGCAGGGGCAGTTACAGAGACCAGGAAAAAACACTAGAGAGTAATACTTCAAAATAAGTGACTTCAAAATGGGCTCATTTTGCTCTCTCTCTATTATATAGTATAAAAATTTGGAGTATCCAGGCAGAAATGAGGGAGAGGACAAATCTTGATGTGATAACTGCAGGAAGAAGATAAGCCTTACAATTTGCCTCAATTTCCTTTTTAGCTCCACTTAGCCTTCTAATATTCTATACTTGATATGACTCGGAGAGAACAAAGAGTAGCTCGAGTACCTTCATGCCAGTGTGGCATGTGAACAATGTGCTGTTACGGGGAGGAGAGGCAGACTTAATTCTGCCTTTTTTTATGGAACTGTGGCGGCACTGAGGATATGTCCTTTCTTCATACTATGGTAACTTCTGCTACTATCTAGCTGTGCCTTAAAGAAGCCTAACAAATTATTTTCTCTTTTTTCTTTTCAGAATGAAATAAATGAAGTTCCTTTCTTTGATATCCAGCTGCCTTATGAACTGGCACTGAAGATATTTCAGTACCTGGGCAAGGGTGAATTGGGAAGGTGTGCTCAGGTAAGTGCTGCTGACAGTTTGCTTCTCTGGTACCACGTAAAATTGGCAGAAATATTCAAGAAACAGTCAGGCACCTTCATGCAGGGAAGATGTGTGGTAGCCCTAGTAGCTCCATTGATTGTGCTTTTACTTACTAGAAATATTTCCAAAGCTGAATATTGAAAAATTAATAGTAAATGAGATGGATTTATAGCTTGCAGTTGAGTAGAGTTAAATAAAACATCTGTGGCTTGGACAAAAGTGAAGCCTTAAAATTTAAAATAAGTACTTGCAAAGATCTTTTCATTCAAGTGAATGTTTTTAGAAACAAGTGAGTGTCTTGCTGCAATATTTAGAACTCAGCACTTTGCAGTGCTGAGGGCATGGCAGCAAAGCTCTTCCTCCCACTTTTCAGTGTGTGACTTGAACCGTAGAAATTGAAGTAGTAACATTTTGTCTGTAGTAATTTCATGTGAGGCTAGATTCTTAAATGAACCTGATTTCCTCACCTCCCCTTCTGCCCTACAAGGGGTTTATATTTTTCTTTGGTGATAGTTTAAGATCATGCTTTCACTAGTCTGTACTCAGACATGGTCCATAATTTATGTGTAGTTGTAAACTGCCTGTCTCTTCAAGTAGCTTTCCTAACTAACGCTGACACACACCTGACTATACTTAGGATTGTCCAGCCCACACTGTTGAGCCTCTTTATCTGCTTTCTTCACACATCGAATGATGAAGCTCCTCTCTGAATGAGTCTTCAAGGCAAACTTAATTGGCAAGTGCTGATTACCCTGTGAAATAGAGTAGAATATTGTGGATATTCATTCCAGCTTCTCCCATGGCCCCTGTTTAGTGTTTCAGGCTGCTGTTCATTGAACTTTTGTATACAAAACACATCTTGCAACTTCACAAAAATCCAAGCAAAAGCATTCTTTGCGTGACGCTCAAACCATGCCCTGGACTGTTTGTAAGAAAGTGACAGACAGGGTATAGCTTTGTTCTGGACAGTAAACTAGACACAAGTATTATCCAAATGGCACATGTATCGAAATGAAATGGGGCTTTTAATGTTCAGTATGAGCAAGTCCTCACGTTAAATAGCTACAGGTGGTTATTGCTTAAATCTTTGACTTACTAGTGCCTTTTAGGAACAAGGACTGTTAGAAGAAAAATAATTCCTCTTGCAGGACTTCTGTTGCAGAGGAAGAAATTCTCTAGGGGTTTTTTTTTTTGGTGCTGTCCAGGAGACTGAAGCTTTCAGATGTGCTTGAGTTTCTGTCATTTGAGGTAGAGATATGTGATCAGTAAAGGCTACATCCCATGAAATGGAGCAGGTTTGCATTTTTGAAGTGGATTAGTTTAAGGTTATTCTTTCTCTTTTTTTTTTTTTCCGCTTAGGCATGATCAGTTTACCTCATGGCATAGTAAAAAGATTGGCTGATGAAGGGCTGCTCCTTTTCTCTGTGCTTGGGCTGCACTTGGTTTTTCTCTCTCTCACTTTGTTTTTTAATTTCAGCCTCTTCTCATGAAATGTGTTTTAGCACTAAGAAAATTTTCCACATTTCTCATTCACCTTCTCAGACTGAGTCGGTTAGTCCTGCGTGGCAGCTGACAGGTAGCTGAGCAAATGCCCAGTGTTTTACAAGGCTTTCCGAATGAGATGACTATCCAATGCTTTTAGTGCAGAACTGGCTTCTTTTTAAGTGTTCAAATAAAAAGCAAAGCAATAAAAATAAATACCATTTTCATTTTTCTCTTGGTGATTTTGTTTTTGAAGGGGGGAAGCCCTCTTCTGTTAAATGGAAAGCCCTGCTGCTTTACGGTGTTATCATAGAAAGGTTTTTTTATTAAGGCGCCTTGGGATTTTAGCGAAATTGGGCCAGTTAGTGGAATTGGCATCATGAACTATGTGAATGCCTTTGGAGAAAACCTGTTTGCTTAGTTCTTTGTGCCAAATTGGTAACCAACTAACAGTAAAGTAGCCTGACTGCGAAGCTCTTTGAGATTTAATCACACTGCAGACTGCTCTGGAGAACTTTACTTTCACCCTGATATTTCCCCCTCCCCCTCTTCCCCACAGCTCTTCTTTGATTTTTGGAATTAGTACTATAAAACACAAACTATCTGTGTGGCACTTGAAATACAAAAGCCATGTGCGGACTGTAAATTAATGGTGTCATCAGTTCCTGAGCTCTGGTGAGTTCGCAGTAGTTGTGCGATATTCGGTAGCGTCCAGCAGACCAGTCCCTGTTGATATCCCACCTTTATCATTCAAAGAGGAAGGATCCAGGACTTAGTGTGTCAGCAGAACAGTCCAGGGTAATGACAAAATTCCCCCTCTCTTTTTGCCAGCCCTGTGAGCACCTTTTGGTTCTGTTCTGACCATCGAAAGAAATATCTATGCTATGAGCGACTCTCTTGTGACTTCTGTGATGAGTGGGTTTGAGAATAGTCAGTCCTTCCTCCTGGTAGTGACGTAGAGAGAAAAGAAAAACGATCACTTGGGACACTGCAAGTGTGACAAATTGAAATGCATCGGAAGTTCTTGTGTTATTTGGGGCTGGTACTGCAGATACCTGCAATTAACTTCCTTTGTGGCCTGAGGACCTGGCCTTTAAAATGTCAGCTTTGTGACAAGGTGATGTGTCTTCTGTGAACTTCTCTGTATATTTACAGTTGCTACTGCTTTCTAGTAAATACCAGAGACTGCATAAATTGCGTTTTGTGGTGTGTAATACTTCTCGACAGTATGTACTGAATTTTGGCAATGCTAAGGCAGTTTTGTTTCTGAACAGATCAGTGGGAAATTGCCTTGAAGTGTTAGCATTTTCATCTGAGACAAGGTTTAGAAATGTTTACCAACACAACAATTGTTTATGTATCTAGGAGAAGGGAGGCCATTTCTAGGAATTTAAGAATGAATTGCCTTGCATAAATCAAGAATTTCAGATGCTTGCCTCTGGAGTTTCTGGAATTGTCAAAATGTAGGGTTTTTAGTGTTTATACATTTAAAAAAAGAAAATCTCATGTATTTTTCGAGCATACTTTTGTATCAAGGTTGTATATGGATGAAAGTAGTCATCCATCCTCCTTGTAGTTTAGAGAGAGAGCAGGGAAATGGATGGATAAGGATATCCTGGGCTCAGGATGAGACTTAAAATAGTGGATGGACCATTCTGTGGCTAAGGAATTGACTGGATGGTGGCACTCAAAGAGTTGTGGTCAGTGGCTTGATGTCCAAGTGGTGACCGGTGACGAGTGGCATTCCTCAGGGGTTGGGATTGGGACCAGTGCTATTTAACATCTTTGTTGGCAACATAGGCAGTGGGATCCAGTGCACCCTCAGCCAGTCTGCTGACAACGCCAATCTGTGTGCTGTGGTTGACATGCTGAAGGGAAGGGATGCCATCCAGAGGGACCTGGACAGGCTTCAATCCAGAGGGAGCCATGGAGGTGATCCAAGGGCTGGAGCAGCTCTCCTGCGAGGACAGGCTGAGAGAGTTGGGGTTGTTCAGCCTGGAGAAGAGAAGGCTCCGGGGA
>NW_009597510.1:5671-50096 GCF_000690535.1 Cariama cristata | reverse complement strand
GATGGGGCTTTGAGCAACCTGGTCTGGTGGGAGGTGTCCCTGCCATGGCAGGGGGGGTGGAACTGGGTGGGCTTTAAGGTCCCTTCCAACCAAACCTTTCTGTGATTCTGTGATGATTCTACAATTATGGCTGTGAATTGAAAAGATGAGCAGCTTCCACCTGGTATGGCTTGCATCTGAATGGCTTTGGATTAAATACTATTTGGCGCTACCTAGTACTGAACTGAAAGTCCAGATTTTTCTAATTGAGGCCCCTGGCTTCAGTGAATGAACCTTGACTATGTCTTTGTGTGTCCAGGGAAGAAAATAAACCTAATGAAACAAAGAGAGTTATCAGATGGAGAGGAATGAGTAAACCTTTGTTAGGATTTGAGCCAGTTGATTTAGATAGGATTAGAAGAAATTCAGGATTTGATGGAAGAGGTGGAGTTTTTTTAGTTGGTTGTGGGTTTGTTTGGGTTTTTTTGTGGGGAGGGGGGAATCCCCCAAAGGCAAAACCTACGTCAGCGAAAGCCTTTGAAGTCCTTCAGTACATTATTACTTGCTGAACTATAAGATATAAAACTGTTCCTGTGTGGAGCTCGGGGGAAACCAAAGTTTCTTTGCTGAGAACAGTTGAGAACTGTAGTAAAGAGAAAATGGGAACACTTAAGACAAAATTAAATTGGGGACTCTATAAGCAACTCTGTAAGATGTTGTTGTTGATCATTGTTGGAGTTTTTTCATAGTGTAGATTTGGAAACAATTATGTTTGTAATGTAATAAGAGCTTTGCATGTCTCAGCTACTCTCCAACAAGCAGAATGTATGGGTGCGTATAAATAAAGCTGTAATGCTCTGGCTTTCGGGGCCTCACCTGAAACTCTAAGTCAAGCAGATCTAATAAAGCTGACTTCAAGCCAATGGCTGGTTTTAATGCGGCAGCTCACAGTGGTGCTGTAAAGTGAAATGCTTGAGACTCTTTTATTAGTGATTTCTTGCAGCTGAGGCTCGCTCAGTGGGGCTTTTACAAGGGATTGTCATGCCAGTTTTGGTGCATTAAGAAAAGGCTGTGTTAGGGACCCTTTGGAAATTCATGCTTGTAAAGCAGCAGGATTCGATGTAATTTGATTTAAAAAAAATCATAATAGGGTAGGATCTTTATTCCTCTTGAATGTTTGTTCCTGAAAGTTGAAAAGGCAGTCTAAATTTTATGTAGTTCCCCCCTCCTTTTTTTTTTTTTTAACTGTCTTTATAAAATGCTTTTAAGACCTTGAAACTGGAAAGGTCTATACAACATTGTCTATTTTGGCAAACTCCAAAGGTGTGTGGGGTTTTTTGGTTTGGTTTGTGTTTTTTAGGGGGTGTGGTGTTTTTAGTTGTGGGATTTTTTGCCTTTTTTTTAAAGCAAGGGAAAAGTTGACATAGTTTTTCTTTGTTTACTTCTGCTTGTGCCTTAGCCTGTCCCCTCCATGTCAGCAGAAAGGTGCTGCTGTTGCGGGAGGGGGCAGAGGTGCCGTTACTGCCGACCGGGCTTGGCCGGGATGCTCAGCTCCTGCAGAACAGCTGCTTTTTTTGTGTGCCAGCAAAAAGCTGGGTGGTTGGTTGTGGGGTTTTTTTTCTTTTTTTTTTTTTTTTGCCTTTGAGCAATAGTATATGGATTTATATTACTTTAAAATCAAATTCCCCACTAAACTGTAGTGGTTTGAAACTTGGATTGCTGGGGTTTTTTTGCTTTTGAACTTCCCGAGTGTGTCCCTATAGGGACAGCAGCATTAAGCACTGCTTTTTTTATTACAGAGTTACATGTAATGCTGGAGAAGACTTGGTGCTGTTTCTGTCATTTGTAAGGCATTATGATTGCCCTATCCAGGTTGGGGTTTTTTGTCAGATAATGGAAGGGGATTGTGTGTGTCTGCTAGTTTGAATTGAGGTCTCTTGGTGAGTAACTAGAATATTAGTTCTGCTGGACTTGGATATTCCTGTTTGAGAGCTGCTCTTGTCTGTAGATATCAAACCTTAAAAACATATGCAAGTTACTCAGTCCACCACCCTTTTTTCATATTAAACTTTTTTTCTTTTCCCTGGAAGAAACAGGTCGTGAGGTGTATCTTATGATGCAATTCTTGATTCCTAATGGGGTGTTGGTTTTTGAGAGCAGTAATGATACCTGTGTGTCTTTACAGCAAGACCAACAGGCAACACTACGTAAATGGGATGGCTAGAAGCTTCGTAAAGTTTTCAAGGGGAGATGTATGCTGCTTGTTACAGAGCATACTGTCCCACTGTTTGGGGACTCTAGTGTGCAAGAGGTGTGGGACCATGTGTGTAAGATGGTTTTGCACTTACTGTGACCCAAGGAGACCTGTAAGACAGAGTCGTGTTGATGGGTGCTTTCTGGACCTTGGCCGCTACCTCCCTGCGATGTTGTGAGTGTGTTGGTTGGGCTGACGAGTCAGTCTTGGCCTGATGCCGCACTTAGTATGCTCTTCCAAGTTAGCACATGTAGAATTTCACAGATCACGTTACAAACTCTGAGATTGCTTGATTTATCTAAGGCGGGGGGGTGTTGTTTTCCTAACCTCTCTGTAAGTCTCACTGCACCCTTTGTTGCTCCAACGGCTTTGTTCAGCATGGACTTCCTGCAAATCTGTAGCAGTCAAAAGGATCTCATGCTTTCAAAATTATATATCATGAGGAATACTGAAGCTCTACTTTGTATTTGAAAGCTGTGCTTTTGAGAAGTCTGAAGGAAGGTATGCATGGTAATAATAAAATACAAAGGAGATGACTTGTTCTCCATTTTATAAGATTAATAACGCATCTTTCACCTCCCTGTGCCATGCTGTATCTGTGTGTAAATGTGGAACGAATGGCAAGTAAACACAAAGAGATGGTCCTGTGACAGTTTGAATCAATGGGAGACCTAGATTCTTGGTGTAATCTTGAGACTGAAACGGACATTAGACGCTTAATTGTAAGTTGCTAAAAATGATGTCAGTCTGAGGTGGTTTTTTTAATCCTTTGGAAACATTGTACAATTGATTGCTGCTTTCACTGGTAGCAGTTTTTATTGGTTACATCTGGTTTTTTTAAATTAAGAATTGCAGAGAACAAATGCTACTTACGTTGGCTCTTGCCTCTTGAATCTTTAATTCCAAGCCCACAATTGATTGTGATGAAGCTGTTCTCTCTGAAATGGACAGCAACTTGAGGCTACTTGAAAAACTTAATAATTCATTCCTATTTATGCATACTGTAATACAATAGGTTATAAATCACTAATGTTATACACCTAATCAGGCATTGTCAGTAGGACTTTAGAGATATGGTGGTGTGATCTGAGAGGTTTTCTGAGCTACAAATATGAAAATAAATTCATATTTTTGCTCTAAACACACAGTGCTGTCTTAATTGTTTTCTTGCTGCTTTTCCCATGAAAATTTTCTAATATGCTGATATTTCAGGGCGTCAGCATGGCTACTAAATGCTGGTGTCCACGTTGCGTGGAGTTTTAGTGGAGTAGAAACTCAGTTATTTTCAAAAGAATCCACAGAAAAGCGTTTTGTTAAAGGTTTGGTTTTTTAAATATTCTCAGTATTATAAAGGGTGAACAAATGTATTTGTTTAGGTAAGAATTTAGTCTCAGTGCAGGCCTATATTAATTTATATGTGTATATTTCAGATGTTATTTATAATAATCTTATATAAAATGTAATTTTTACTTATAACTTTATGCACTCTGTGTGTGTATATATAAATTTGATTTCTAGGTCAGCAGGGCCTGGAAGGTACTTGCAGAAGATGAGGTGTTGTGGTACCGGTTGTGCCAACAGGAAGGATACCTATTAGATACCAGCATCTCTGATCATTCCTGTTGGAAGCTCGCCCTCAAGAACTGCCGTGCCAGAGAGCGCACTTTGAAAACCAACTGGAAGGTAAAAGGGAATTTCTTTAATGGGATCCAGATGCTGTAGAAAAATGGGAACCTGGTTCAAGCAAGTGGTAGTGAAAAGTTGGTCTTTTGTATTGCAGCTTCTTTTTGCCAGTTAAAAGGGAAAAACTGCTGAAGGATTTATGAGACTTAGCCCTAGCTGTAATAACTTCCCCCCCCCCACCCCTGGTGACTGATTACTTTTGAGAGTGAGTCTTTCTGTTTGCTATGCTACTTCATTGACTTTGGTGGAAGAGAGATGTTTATACTTCAACCATATCAGCCTTTATGAGGGCTCTTTCCCCTGCTCGTTACATATCTTAGCTAAAAGAAAGCTGTAACATTTTTTTGTTGTTATTATGATAGTTGTTTCTCTACCTAAAGGTTATGAATGATAATGAAGAGTCATAGCTTCTCTCTCCTTCATTTCAGTCTATAAAAATTCCAGGCAGCAAGCATAAAATAGATGTGTCTTCTCTCTCAGCTGCACTGCAGCTTGTCAGTAGCAATAGCAAAGCTCAAAGTTTTCCATGAAGCAGCAAATTAACTTGGTCGATGAATGTGTTACAATACCAGTGCCATGTCTTATCTTTCTGTGCAGAACCGCATCGGTGCTGTGAGCCAGCTGCAGTATGGGCTGGGAAAAATTCTTTGTGATGTACATTCTTGTGATGGAGTTGTTATCGCTGGGTGAGTATGAGGTTGTGTAATACTCGCATGATCTTCACTGTTTGAAATCTCATGTACTGCTTTTAACAAATCCAGAAGCAGCGCCCGTTTGAGGCAACAAGAATGAAATTTTCTGACTGCAGTTCCTTTGTGGGTGGGTAGACTGTCCTTAAAGTGACTGATAATGATGGTTGTCTACGAGTCATTTCAGGAGTGCAGATTTTTATTGTACTATTCAAAAAGCTATCTCATGTACATGTAGTCTCTGTAAAGACTATAGTACTTTCTGATGAACTGTATCAATAGTTGTGCTGTGGAAGCACCCAGAATGTATTAAATAGTGTACACATCTACTGGAAAATGCTCTTTTTGTTATTTTTTTTTTCCATAAAAATCTCTTAATCACAAGGATATTTTTGCGTGCTGCAGAAAGATAACTTTAGGAAGGCTGTTACTTTTCTCCATTGTTATTTAAAAAACAATCTGAGGGGAAAAAAAACCCACACAAACCCCAGAGAAACTCAAACTTCTATTTTGCTAATATAAAACTGTGTCAGGACCTTGATTTAATGTTAGCTATTCATTTGCTTTACACTCTTAAATACAATTTTAAGAACCTTGCAAACTCTTAGAAGAGGTTACCATGGCTGTCTCAATAGGTGTAAGGCTTTACTGTATTCTGCTTGAATTTTACAGGCTCAGTAATTAGTAGCCCTGCAGAAGAAATCACATGAGTAAATAAAAATGATATCATCCTGGGGGCAGTCAGAGGACATTGTCCTTAACGTACCAGAGTTCCATGTTTTATAGAAGCACTTCACATTAATGGTATGCTTATACATTGTGGGATTAGACAAAACTGCTTATAAAATACTATAAAATTCACACACTGGTTGTAAGAAAGGTGCCTTGAAATACGCTGTGTGTAGATAACTCCCATATACATTGAGATGCTTTTGAATGCTCTTGGGCAACTGAGAGTGGAAATCTAAACTAGCAGACGGCAGGAGTGAAAGGAGAGTTTTAATCTTTGGTTTGTTTTGGTTTTTTTACTAGATGCTCTTCTACTTGTTTTAGTTCTGCATTTGGAAGAGTCCCTTTCTATCCTCTATGCCATCCTATTCATTGACTATTGCTTCTCTTTCTCCGCTTTTCGTGCAATGTTTTTGCTGCTGTTACAGCAACGAAACTGCTTCTGCTGAAGAGCTGTGTAGTCTGTGACCTCTGGAGGGGCAGTGCCACGCAGCGGTTAACCCAAACAGTGGCCATGGCGAGAGGCTCGAAGAATTTGTGTGGCTGGAGTACCGCAGATCTTAGGTTGACTCCTGTCTGATGCTGAGATCTCCTTGAGCCGCTGGTAGGACAGCGCAGCTCCCAGCCAGCTGTGGTCTGCAGCTGGGGTCCAGCTCTGCGGATAGCAACCTCACTTCTTTTGTGCCCTTCAGCTTGGGCACTGTGTTTCCTGGCCTTGGCTAGGGATCTGCAGTGATCTATCTGTTCCACTGTCTCTAATGAAACCTCCTGTACTTTTTTGGGAGCCAGAAACCCCAGTTGTCTCCATGCTGCTGCCAAAGCCTCCAGCTCTTCTTCATCTTCTCCATTGTGTTTATATCCAAATATGCAATATATAGAAGGTAGGCAGAATAAATTAAATGACTAAAGAATTAATAAACAAAGACTATTAATCCTGCATGTTAAATAGTCTGTATTTTAGCTTGGTGTATTACAAAAGTTGGATTTCTGCAGTTTCACTCAGTCTTTTCGTATTGGTTCCCCAGTTCCTCCAGTATCTCTTGATGCTTTTGGTGAGTTTGCATCAGCTGACACAGTGATGGGAGGTGGTGCCATTAAATAATTTAGGTCCCTGAAAGGTTCGTGAAAATAGGTGAGCAGGTAAGAGACCACTGAGGGAAAAGCTGCACATGCGTATCTATTAGGAAAAGCAATGTTATGGGTTTCACTCAAATTACTTTTCAGTAATTTCCCTTCTCTGAGAAAATGAATTTTAGTGATGAGTATCTTTTTGTGAAGCTGTGAGCATATATTTGGTAAAACAACATGGGGAAATCAGAATTCAGCTGGTTGACTTCACCTGGTCAGTAAATGAAATGTTTAGAATATTAGAGCACAAAAGTTGTATTACTTCCTTTGCTGTTTACTACCTGTCCTTCACTCTGCTTTGGTAGCTCAAGGTATCTGAAAGCATCTCTTAAATTGCTGCAAGTGAAAAAACTATTCTGTGAATCTTGCCTAAAAGAAGATGAATTTGTTGTTCTGCCAGTGATGATCAAAGTCTGCAAGATTCAGTAGCACACTGTCGCACCTCCCAGTAATATCTTCTGGTAAATATCAAGCAAGACAGACTTAAAGTTATAAACTTCCAAGGACGTTAGCAAATTGTGCAGGGAAATCCTTTGTTATGTGCATTTGGTAAGTATTTAGGATAGGCAGATTGAGGAATTTGTTGGGGTTTTGTTGCTTGGTTGTTTGGTTTGTTTTCTTTTTTTAATCCAAACATAACCCTCCCCTTTCTCTCCCAGCTTATAATATTGTACTTAATGGCATTGTGCTTTCAAATTTGTCATAAAAGTGTAATGAATCTGGTGATCAATAGCTAGCTGTTGCGTTCTTTCAGTACTGAAGAAGTAATTTAATAGCTGAGGTTAACAGAAGTCAATTTTCTTCTCAGTATAAATATCAATTATCTGTTACATTTAATGATTATATCTCCAGTTTTGCAAACACTTACGTGCTTAGCTTTACATGTGAATAATCGTAGATTATAGTTTGTGCATAAAGCTAAACTGATATGTGACTTTGCAAGACTTGAGAAGTTGGCGATGATCTTAAAGTTAATTTTGTGTGTGGTGTTTCCTGGGGTTTTCTAAGCAGTGGCTTGTGGCATCATTTACCTTTCTTTCTCCTATAGTCAGGTTGCTGTGCTGGAGAAGAATAGGGCCACTCAGTTTTTAGCAGGTTTTTTGATGTCTGACTTTGGGGAGCAGCTGCAGCACTCCGGCTCAGCTCGGTCAGGCCAGCCAGGCATTACACTCTGTCTTTGTAGCTGGAAACTGTGGCAGTGTATAGCAGCTGCTCCCTGGTTTTGGGACATTCAACTCAGGAACTTGAGAGATCAGAGGATGGTTGTAAAAATTAAAAAAGGGGTGGAGAGAGAGGTTCTCCAGCAGAAGTGCTGGGGCTGTTATGTGTTTGGAGTCTTGGAGCAAGCCTGGGAACAATCTAATCTGATTTGAACCTGTGCTGTGATAGACCTGATCTTGTGTTCTTCACTATACAGCTTCAAACTCTACTGGAAAGTGGAATAATTTTTATTTTAGTTGCTGTATAGCTTTTTTTTTTAATCTTTGTTAATAGGAATTTGTGCAGGTTATGGGCAAAGTGACTTAAAACAGCAGCTACAAGTGTGATACATAGAGGTATAGTTTACCTGAACTGGTTCAGGAGTGGATCTCTTTGTTAACTTTGTGTAAGGAAGCAAAGATAAACTATACAGGGTTAGCTCTCCCTTAGAGAAATGTACCTATTTCATGCAGTCTCCTCTGTTTTCTCCATGCTGCTGCCAAAGCTCAAGCCAGAAGATGGCAGGATATCAAGGATTGATTAAGTGCAACCTGAGCTGCGAGTTGAAGGTGGCTGCGAGCAGCTCCTCTTTCTCGGAGCGCCTTGCGTTTACTGGCTGACATCAGATAATTCAATCTGGCCTACATGCAGAGCATCTTGTGTTTATCATTAAAATTTCATCCCAGCGGTTACGATGCTTGTTTTCTGGGTCAGACCTTGAATCCCTTTTCATTTGAGACAGCAGTGTTTGTGGTTACCTCACTCCCAATCAATGTTGTATTCACCAGCCTTTCTACAGTTACATGTCTCGAAGGATCTTCTTTAAAGGGATGTTGTCCTCCCCTCCCTCCATGTTCAATTCAAATGTAGTTTTGTCTTTAAGTCAGGGTTTACTTAAAGCAATTATATGTCTGCTTGCTCTGCTTCTATAAATTACTACTGGTGATTAGGTTCACTGTACCCAATGCTGTCATATGTTTGGTTTCAGTACAGAATGCCTGGATTTCTTCACCTTGTGTTAATAAATTTTTTTATTTTTTTTTTAAGTGAGCGCATGTTCAGACAGTAAAATCACTACTGTTTGGTTGTTTGTTTTGTTTTTTTTCTTGGCAGTGTTGACAGCCATGCTGATGGGCATTTGTAGTCAGACGTTGGGTCCTCCTGGAGATAGCGATCTCAGAGCATGCATCGGGTCCTTGTTTGAGCTGTGTTGTCATTACACGGTGGATGCTGTGGTGTAACACGTCGGTAGCGTGTTGTGAGACTGTTTTGCTGTCTGACGGGCTCTGTGTGAAATACTCATGTGTGACTGTCCTTGAACTGGGTGGTAAACTTGCCTTGTGTTGGTGGCGATCATCTCGCCTCACAACTTGCCCCGTAAAACCACACCAAGGTTGCTGTGAGTCAGGGTGATGTTTTATTGTGCATTGTGTTAACTTCTTTATGCTTGCGGAAAGGGCACTGTGGCTTTACTGCTGCTGTTTGTAGCTCTGAAAGCTTCCCAAATGAAAATAAACAGAATAGATCCAGAGTCAGACCACCCTTCCAAACACCCAGAAATATGAAGGTGTCTGCTTTTCCTTTCTTGGGTTTTCCTTGGCTGAACAAAGTGTGGTAGACTGTTAGGGAAGAGCTTGCGTAAATGGAGATTTAAGGACATGCCTCTGCCATGCTACAGAGAGCGATCTAGCAGATGCTGCGTGGAGTCCCCGCACCTCTTACAGACCAGGCTGGGAATCAGCTCCTGTTTCTTCTCTTTACATTTTAACTTCAGATATTTTCCTCCTTCTCCCAGTAAGTACTGTGTTCTTCCCTCGAGATTTTATTTTCTTGAGTTAGGGTTAGTGAGATTCATCTGCTCCGAGTGCCTCGATGAATCAACAGATTAACACTTCCTCCCCTTTCGGGGTGGAGCACAGCTGGCACACATGGTATTTCTCCAAGTGATGCTTGATAAAGGCAATGAGAAGCAAAAGAAGAACTGCTTAAATACCCTGTGTGGTTAGGGGAATCGTCTGTTTTGGAGGTAGTGATACATTTTGATTCTCATACTGAGAAACTAAATGCACTGAAATAATTTTCATACAATGGTCTTCATTCTGAAGGAGTCTTATGAGAGTTGCAGTTTAAGCACTGCAGCACTTTTGAACAATTTGGGCCTTTCAGTTTAAGACATTATGAGCAACATACAGACATGTAAGTAGCTGCTACTGTATGGTAGGTTTCTTTGTTCTCTACAGTCACCTCCAGCTCTGCTTTCCTCTTGCTCAAAGGTGACCTGCAAATGACTTTTTGAAAAAAAGGGCTTGCCACTCTTTTTAGCTTCATAATGATGTGTGGAACTAGCCCGAAAGGCTTGAAAACACTTTTCTGCACTTTTTAAAACTTCATCTCAGCTCTCATCTAATTTGGGTTTTTTGCTATAGGGCTTGTGGGCTATTCCCAAGGTATTTATTATTGGCTCTTGCATCTTAATTCAGTGTGCAGACCTGAGGAAACCAAAATATTAATTAGTAATGAAAATGAATAAAAGTTAACAAACTGAAGTCTTAAACAGCCTGAATAAACCCCTACCTTATTTAATTGCTTAAATTTCACTTGTATGATGGCACAACTTTGATGGGTTTCTCCCTCCCCTCCCAGAGACTGAGGGCCTGAATGTAAAACAAAGCAGTAAGGCAGAAGGCAAAAATACTTGCCTTTTTCCTTCAACCTTCCCCAAACCTTTTGTGTTCTCTTCACTCATTCTCGTCATTGTTAAGAAGTAATAAGTGTCAGGCTTTCTTTTTTTCAAGTGAGTTGCCTTTTAGGAGGGTTGAGAACAGGATGACATAATGAGTTCAGAGGGTCAGATGACAAACTATGGGAGTTAGGCAGGGTTGTGTTAAGTGACAAACACATTGGCTTCTCTGTCATCTTGTGAAAAAGAGCCTTTCAGGTGAAAGCAATAGTAGAAGCTTGATACTGACTCTTTGTGAAAGCTGCTTTTCCAGCCTGCCTGACCATTAAACTATTGGTTTACCTGTAGGTTTTGCTGGATGCAGAGGAACGTGTCACTGCAGTGAGATGCGCTGTGTGCATAGTGATGCCCAGTATTCTGAAGTCATAGTTGTTATTTCTGAGCTTGTAAAGCCTGGTTTTCTACTGAGGCCAGACAAACCCATCCGTCTTTCTAGTAAACTTCTTCAATATTTTATTTTTACTGTTTTCACAACCTACCGGCCTCTGGGCTGTTGCTATCAGTGCCTGGAGTTCAGGTGATACTTTTCCTCTCTGCTGTTTGCAGTGTGTTGCAGTTTGTGTTCCTTCTAACATGTAATCATATCAATTTACATCATCTTCAAATGGTGTTTTCTCACCTGTATCTGAAACTGGAGCCATTGTTTTGTTTGTTGCATTTTGTGTTTGCCTTTTGTGAAATAATAGGGCTGATGGACCAGATCCTTCCCAAATTGCATCGTAATTCCTTGTGAATTCTTTGAAAAAGCTTGTGGTTTTTTTTTTCTCCTGCCATGGCAGTAGCCTTAGGCAGTACCCAGAGTAAAATGTTTCCTTGGTCAGAGCGGCTGGTTTAATTCATGGGCCTGGGCTGATGCAAGCCACTGGAACCTTGATCTAAATGATGGGAGATTCTTGGCCTTAAAAAAGAAATTACTAGAGACAGTTTGGCTTTCTCTAACTTCTGCTTTTGTAAATGTTCATTAAAATGTTTTGCCTACCATATAACCCTTTGGCTTGTTTCTGTTCTCTTGGTATGACATTTGCATGCACTTAATAAAAAGGTGAGGCACGCAGAAGTACTTAGGATGACAAAATGTTCATTTTGTTACTGATAACAATGGTAAGCTGCAGAAGAACTGCACGCTATCTCCAGCAGCTTAACCCACTTTCTAGAGCTGTAATTTCCTAAATAAGGCCTTTAAGAATGAAGGTGTAAGCTCTCTGCAGCTCAGTTTCTGTGAGTGGTCCACAGATGGATGTGGGTTGATGAATTGGAAAGTCAAGTTCCCAGCAGAAGAGTTTGGGAACCAATCATAGGGGTGCTCAGAATGTATTTCCTACATGTTAAATCTTAAATTTTTTCCAGATCTGTTTTGGTACAAGTTAGTCATTTTTTTCATAGCTGCACTCGTATATCAAGGAACCCAAAATAATGTTTGGATGAAATCAGGAACGTGCCTTTTCTACTTCATGTTCTTCTACCAGTGTTAGGATTGTTTCAAATGCTGGTTTTGGTTTACCCCCATCTGTTTTTTTCTTGTGTTTTACAGTGTAGCTTTCTGCCATGCTATGTAATAGCAGAAAAGTTTCTCTTTTCCATTTGTGTTTCATTTTGTTGTCGTTAGGTTCTATTTATATTCCTTTCTACATATAAAGTAGTTCTTTACTCCATCGTTGCTACTAGACTGTTTTTCCTTAATCCTTCCCTTAAGGGATCCCTTAGCCAAGCTACCTGTCTGTTATATGTGTAGTGGCAAAATCAATGTCTCAATAACTGTAAATAAGAAGAGAGGAAGGCTCGGAAACTTTTACCTCTTTCATCCAGCCTTGCTCTGTGAGGCAGCTAGCACTGTGGTAAATGTATGTAAGCAGTCCGTCATTAGCCCTCACTTCAGAGAAGAGTTGTGGGTCTTAATGCGGGATATCAAGAAGGTAATAGAATCCATTTAATTTCAGTATTGTGTTTTGTGATTGAGGTGTCTTCCAACTTGCAGTGGTTTTGATGAAGAGGTTTTTTGAAATTGAACATTATGAATTACCACTGTCTTACTTGAGCCTTGTAGAGAGGATGGAGCTTAGGAGCAATTTGAACCAACTTACAAAGGTGTTTGGACTTGGGTTTGCATGTTTAATTGGACTTTATTCTTAAGCCTACTGAGAGGGTTACTGACTAGACACCTTAATTAACCACATGAAGGACTGGTTAGTTGCTTTTGGTGGAATAAGGATGAAAGGTCTGAGATGCTTGTTGCAGCAAGACAGTGCAAAATACTCATTATTTTACTTATCAACAGGCATCTGTTTAAATGGAGCTATAGCTAGAGATTGTTACTGGAGCAAAATTCCTACCAACTTCAATAAAATGCATTGACATTGTAAGGACTTCATAATAAGATCTTTGGAGTATTAACAGATGGTCACTGACTGCCTGAAACAAAGTTGTTGGGTTTCTTTTTGTTTTGTTGATCACCGCAGGTATCTGGAAATGGAACAGGCTTTGCCTTCTGGAAATCAAACCTGACTGTGAAACAAAGGTTTTTCTTTCTCCTTCCGTTTTATTTTCTTGCTACAAATTCTTTGGAGGAAAATACGGAAAATGTAACTGATTTCTGAAGTGTCTTATCAAAAGTCTTTGGTGTTCAGACCAACTTAGTGTAGTAAGACTTGCCCTGGAGTGGTGTGCTTGAGGCAGCTGACAAAACAGACTGACACCAGCATCCTGCTTCAACAGAAACCCAGCGATGGTCTAGTTGACCCGCTTGTTTGAAGTGAAATTCTGCAGTGCCAGCAGTAAGCAAGCCATGAAGGAAAGCAGTTTGTCTTTGCTGCTGCCATGGACTGAACGAGTAGAGTCTTGACTGTTTTGAAAATGTTCCTGTTAACAGTTTTTCTTTTGTGTATTTGTCAGTTTATATATTAGTTGCAGTTGTACTTTGCACAAACACTAATTAGACAGCCATCAACACTCAGGGCCAAAGGCTTACTAACAATGCAACTGTGATAGCAGTGTCTTAATTGGTTGAGTGTAATTGTCATTAGGCAAGGATAAAGACATCTGGGGCTCTGGAGAGAGATCAGCCTCCCCCTCCTCCTCTTCCCCAAATTTGTTCTGGCTATTGCTATCCAACACAGTTGAGCTTTTTCAGATGAGATTGTGTGTTTTGACCAGTTTCCTGATGTTTTTCTCCTTATGAAATCGTCTGCCTCTTCAGCACCACTTCATTAGCGCGGTGCCCAGCCTCCATCTCTGCTTCCTCCCACATGTGCTCTGCACTTCACCACCTGCTTCCCAGCCATCCTGGGACATCAGCAGCTTTTAACCCCCAGCTCCTCCTCCTTTGCTCTTCTGCTTTCACTCATGTGTGAGGGCATGAGGAAATTATTCGTCTCATTGTGACATTACTGCTGATAAAAAGTAGTTGAAATGCTTTTGATTAGTCAGTAGGTATTTTTATTACAGTGCGTTTGTAGATACCATACGAATTTAATTTCTTTCAGTTTCTCTATACCATATGCAGACCACCTTTTGTTGCTCCATTTCAGCAAGTTTTTTATGCATATCTGTAAAGCTTAAACTGAATTTGCAGACTAATTTTTACAGATGTATACATATTTGTTCAGAATTGCAGAACCGGCTTGTCAAGGAGAAGTATAGATAGAAAAATGTAGCTCTTGTCTCTCTCCTGCTGCTACTTCTCATGTGTATACGCTGAAGTGTTCAGAAGAACAAGAGCGAAGTGAAATGTAAGTCCATCAAAGAAGCTGAGTTACTTGCGTGGAGAGTCTCTGAATGCTAAGAGCAGGATGACTGTGTCAGGTGAATCGGGAGAGAAGCAGGCAGACCCGGAGCTGGAAGACAGGCAGTGCGTGGGTGAAACGTCCTGGAAGGCGTCGGGGCGGGGGGTGTCTGGAGAGGGGAGACTTGGGGATGTAAGCAGCAGTCTGTTTCTTCTTGCTCCCGGTTGTGCTTGGGAAAGCAAGACCTGGAACAGCCTGTCTAAATGAAGTAAATCAGGTATGGTCTCTAATGTGGGTGGTTGTTTTTTTTTCTTTGAACTTGTAAGTTTTTATATAATAACTTACAGAATTTGTAAGTTTTAGGTTTGTTGTGGGTTTTGGGGTTCTGTTTGTTTGTTGGTTTTTTTCACAAGTGGCTTATATTAGATGTTGGAGTATTTACCTGCCACTGCAGTAGTCATCTCACTACACCTACTGGGGGAAAAGAAGCAGCAACTGAGTGCTGTCAGTATTATAGCAAATAGGATGTATTCATTGTTATATTAAACAGAAAGGTTGTTTTGGACTTTTTTCCACTCCAGCAGAAAGCTATGTGGGCTTTTCATAGCCATCTTGGTAGAAAAATCAGTAACTACATGAGTTTGGAGGACTGTGCCTGTACTGGGGCAGAACGCTTAAATCTAGGGTTCTTTTGTTCAGTATCTGGTCATCCAAACTAAATTTTCATGGCAAGGTGTAAAAGTTGTTGTGGTAGGAAATGTGTAGAGGTACTGAAATTATCTAGAAATAGGTTCTGTAGCATGCCGTGTGTTCTTCTCTTCAGCCATCTATACTAATACAGCAGATTTGCCAATTATCTGCGGTAAAGCAGCCTTTTTATTTTTTAAAGCAAGGCAATACTTTAATAGTTTAAAAGCCTTTTGTTGTGGTTACAAATTGAAAGTGTGTTGCTCTTTACAACAGTATTAAAAGCGGGGAGTTGAACCATTAAATTTTTTAGTTCTGAATTGGATTCATCTGTGTTTGAAATTCTTCCAGTTCAGTTCTGGTACAGGCCCAGTGTGTGCTGGAAATGGGCAGGCAGTGGTGATGGCCAACGGAGCGTGTTGTCAGCTGAAGAGATGGTTTATATCTCCCATTTCCCTGTGCTGGTTCCCTGCCCAAACCCAGACCTCCACTTACCTTTCCAGCATGGTCTTGTAACATCTCTCCAAATCCTTTCTGTTTGCCACATGGGACTGGTTTGCTGTCACGCTGCACCGGGAGGGATGTGAGTGGTGTTGCTGAGTGAGAAATGGGGGTAGGAAGGATACGGGAGGGATGGGGGCAAAGACACCTTACTGCCCTTCTCCCTCCTCTTCCTGATGTACGTAAAGCACTTGTCCTGCCTTGCAGTGCACTGGTGGGATTTCTGTACAGACACACGAAGGTGGGGTTTGGTGGGCACTTGAAGGGTTCTCCTGGCACGTATCGTGCTCCCTGTTCTCTGTCATGACAGAACTGGAATGAGCACTGTGGCCAGGATCCTCTTCTGAATTGTTCTATAGTCTCTGAACCCACTAGAGCGTACCTGGGGTATGCTTATCAGGCTCTTGTGTTCAACCTAGGGGTGGGAGAGCAGCATGGCTTCGTGGTATAGAAGTGGAAGCTCTTCAGCATGTACCTATCCATCACTGGAGAGGAAGGGGGTGAGGATGAGGAGGCTGCAAGGTGGTCTGATGCAGAGCCTACCAAGGAGAGACAGTTCCTGCGTTTAACAGGTCCCAGCGCAAACACATTAGGATTTGAGTCAAGTCTATTTCAAACTGATAGTCAGAAATGTTCAGTGGTTCTGTTCGGTTTGAGCTTAGCTGTGGAGGTGGCTCAGGTTCTTCTTCGAGAACAAAGAATGATTCAAACTAAATTTTGACTTGGTTGAATTCTGAGATAAAATTAAGCACTTATTGTGATACTGTGATGTTGGATCTTTAATTCCAAGATTGTGGTCCATGTTATTTTTTTATGAATGGTAGTGTGTCTTGAGCCCTGGATCACTTGTGTTGCATGCTATGGAGAGAAAACAGAAGCAGTGTACTTGGAGAATTAGCCAGCACTGTGTCTCTTCTCTATTCCTGTTGTTCTGTTTTCTCCATCTATTAGTCTTTCTTTTTACATTCCTAGACCCGACTACGTGAGAGCGAGTATTTGTACTCACTAGGAGGAGATGCTGTCCTTCCTTGCTCACGAGGGGATGAAAAGGAATATTCTGTCACTTAGTTCTGTAAATTCTACCAGTATTTTATGTCTCCCTTGAAACTCTCTTTTCAGAGTCACATAGTGACAAGAGAATTTTGGCTTTCCCCTTGAGGGTAATCTGCTACTCTTTGCAGTTGGGAGAAACTTGAAAACATGACCCAAATCAACCCAAACATGAAGGGAAACAAAAGAACAGCTCAAAATTAAAATGCTTCCAACATGTTATATGTGTCTCTTGTTGAAGGGGACTGAGCAGATCTGTGCAATTACCTGTCCCATTGTGTTTTATCTCCAAATTTTAAAAGGAACCTGAAATGAGCACTTCCCAGTTATGTAAACTGAAGGTACTTGTTGTGGACTAATCTGGACTCTTGTTTGGTCCAACGTGAAACATTTTACTTTGCTTTGGGGAAGCTTCTTTCTTGAACTATTCTTTTTAAGTAGTACTGCTGTAAATTGTAAATGAAAGCAGAATTCATAGGGGATTTGCAACTCATTTGCAGAAGGAGGAAAGGGAGAAGTGCTATCCCACCCTATTCTCTCATTTTCTTCTAGCTTATCCCATGAAGCACTGAAGAGGAAGCCAGGTGACAAGGACACGGTTCTCTTCCCGATTCAGTGCAGAGAATTAATGTGCATCTCTTTCTGCTTGACAGATTTCCTCGCCCCCTCAGGCACTTTAATTAGTTGTATAAAGTGGAGCATTTTCACCCAGAGGTGTTGGGAATAATCTGCTCCAGAGTACATGTAACCGCATTGCGTGGTACTCCCCAAAGAACTGGGTAACCTGAGTCGAAGTTCAGCATCTTCTAAAGCTTTATTAAGCACTTTCCTTCACCTCCTTTGTAAATAACTATTTTCTAATTTTCCTCAGAAACGTAGGATTTCTAGCCGGTGGACCTTTGAGGCTTATAAGAATCATTCTTCTGAAATACTTTTGCCCGAAAAAGTTGGAATGTAACAAGAAAGCTGACAGAGCAGGGAGCACCCTTCATTTTCCAACAGAATCCAAGTCTCCGCTATGGCAGAGAAAGACGTCTGAGACTGTCTGACAGTGTTAATTGTCACCGTTCTGTCAAAACTTATCTTAAATAATTATTGAACTGTTCCAAATAGCTATTGAACTATGTTCTTTGACCCATCGTAGAGGGAGCTTCTCCTCTACTTTGCCTGCGATATTTGGTTGGGTTTTTAATCGTATGTTATGTGTCTCAACATAGAGGGCACAGAACAGTTGCTGTGTTGCTTGCTGTGTAACAACCTTCATTCATTTGGACATTTGCAGTATTACCTGAGAAGTTTAGTTCTATTTTTGTATTTTCTCATTGGCAAACTATAGTTTGATGTCGAACTATAGTTTTTCTGATGTTTCAGCGAGAGCCTTCTGCAAAGAAGGCAGCACTGCCCTAATTCTAAATTTCTTAATTGTATTAATTAATTAATCTTCAGAGATGTAGGCAAATGTGATCTGTTGATGAGGCATTAAGAAATTTCTTTCTATAAAGAGCAGTAGGTTGGATGGGTGTATGCGTGTGAGTGCTTGTATGTACGTACATAAATGCTCTGATTAGACAGCCTTTCCTTTAACAACCACAATCACAAATTTTTAAAGACCAAAAAGAAACATTTTGAAGTTTTGCCATGATGTAATTTAGAGTTGTTACTGATCACCTTTTTTCCTTGAGCCCAGCTCTCCTTGCATTCTAGTTGTGAAGCTAGTATTGATAGTTGGTAATCTGCGGTCGCTCCACTTTACCTGCTTCTCTTGGTAGACTTGATGTTACATTCAGTAAATGGGAATAAAATGAGCAAAGTTGATGGGCTTGTACACAGATTGTGTAAACAGGATGAGAATCAGTTTGGGAGCTGTAAATGGTGGTTGGGTTTTAAGATGCTTTTTGTTTCTTCCTCCCTTCTGCTGCAGCTACCTCTTTTCAGATGTTTTGGGATGAATAATAGCCTTCTTTTCCAGATATACATCAGGAGAAGTGAGGTTGTGGGACACTCGCACCTGGGACTACACAGCCCCCATCCTGGAACCAATGCACGGTCCTGGTGATGCTGGACCTCAGCCACATGTCTCCTTTGTGAGGATAAACAGCTCTCTGGCTGTAGCAGCTTATGAGGATGGTAAGTAACCACAACTCTCCTCCCTATTAAAAAAAAAAAAAAAAAGCTTTACAAAAATGAAGCAGCTGTGCTCAGCTTTTTGTGTGTCTGTAATCCTGTATATACACACACACGCACACACTTGCTTTTATGTGAGAAAGTTGGCCAATAACCCTAAATGCATTAGGAGGCACTGGAACATAGCACCCATTAAAACTGATGTTTAATTCCTACTGGAACTGCTAGACAAAGCTTGAGTGCCAGGCTGTAGTCCAGCCAAACTATCTTAAGCAAATAACTTGTTTTGCTATAAAAATATTAAATATTCTTCCACTAGCCTTTTCCTCTGTCCAAAACCCCCTTGGGGTGCTATGAAGCTTTGTTATGGGAATACTGGTAAACTTGCATGTCTGATTAATCTGCGTCCTCTCTTGCTCTTGGCATAGCGTATAGATGCACATTTTCTTAACTGAAGTATTGGTTTGCAACGGTGGGTTATTACATACTTTGTTGTAGACAAATAAAAACTGTGACCTAATATTTAATGAAACCATAATAAAATCCTGGTTGTATGCATTGTTTTAAATATACTTAGATGTTTATATAATGGGCAACAAGAACCAGAGACCAACGATACATCTACTGGACGTGGGAACAGCAATTAAAAAAAGTCAGGTTTGGGCAACGCCAGCCAGTTGGGATCCTAGGCTGAGCTGCTGAGGCAGAACTCAACTCCTATCATCTTTCTTTAAAATGTACGGTTTGACACTGAAAAACCTCTCCTCGGGCATGAATAAAGAGTATTTTTAAAGTTAGGGAGCTTTGTACACATATTGTCTCTGATCCTGGCATTTCTGCATGTGAAAACAAAATCGAAGATGCATAATCCAAGCAACATCTCTATTCCATGTATTTTATTTTAGGAGTAAATTAAATGCTTTGTATGTGCAAACAACTGTTTTAAGGTGATTAACATCCTTAGCTGTTTTTCTAGCGTGGATCATGCTTAGAACAGTTTTCTGTGGCTAAAAACTGTTGATAGGGAACGTTTTCTGACAACAGCGAGTCTGGTATTACAAAATACTCATTACTGTTATTTACCCAAGCCATAGGAAGTTGTAACACAATGATAGTGCAAGTGTTGGCTCTTTTTGTCCAGTGTGCCGAACAAGGACTAGCAGAGAGTCTTTTGTTTGTTTTCTAGTCTCCCACTGACTAATCTAATAATTTGTCTAGGGTTTTTTTTTTTCTGACGTATTCCTTGTTGTCAGTCCTGTGTGTGCTGTGACTAAACTACTTTGCATAAAGCTCGGCATCTTTTATTTGTTTGGGTAGAAATTTTAATGGGCTCTGTGATATGACAGTTACTCTGATTTGAGAAGCCTGGTCAGAATAGATTAGTTTCTATGTGAATAGGGAGTTATAAAGACTGGCTTTTAGAAATGTTTACTAACTGGAATCTGAAAGCGTATATTTACAGTTTGGTGGAGAGTATTATTTTAAACTTGGGGAGGGAGAGGACTACTTTGAAGATAATGTGTTTGACTGTTCTTTGTTGTACTTTTCCAGCTCCTTTTTCTCTTTGTTTGTAAGTTTGACTAACACAGAGAAACCATCTGCTAGTGTTGGAGGTGGTGCTGTCAGGCAAAGAGTCTAGACTTCTCTGTCGAATCCCTGGCTAGCAGACTCGTTCAGATAACATCAGTTTCTCCCAGTTCAACAGAGCTCACGCAGCGATGTCCTTGGCATCCGATCACAGGGAAGAACTAACAGGCAGATTCTGCTTGTGCCGTGCCTGCCTTGCAGCGCTGTTTTGCTGGTTCGGTGGTAGCAAACGCTTCGCAAGGCATATGAAATATAGCGAGGAGAAAGACTTGTCTTGCTGGGATGCCTGCATCCAGAGTGAATTGTAACTCCATGATGGCACTGAAGAAAAATTGAATTGTGATTTCTGGTGAATGTTTCCGACGGTGTCAGCCTCTGAGAAACAAGCTGCAAGGAGAGGTAAATGAGGGAAAAATGTATGGGGAGAAAATGAAGTTCCCTCCGCCCATGCCAATGCTCAGTGGGGGCACTGTGTGTACACCTGGGGCAACGGGACTTGGCAACTTGATCCACAGTTGTGATTTTTGAATTCCAACCCACTGGCCTCATATTTCTTCTGCCTTGTTTCCTATTGTCAGCACTGGCAGTCCTCCAGTTTGATTTTACCACTAATTGTGTTGCACGTTACCGAACTGAAATGAATCAAATCAAAATGCTTTTCCTGGAGCATTAGATAAAGCAGGCGAGGGTTCTGGGTAATGAGCAGATGCTGCTAATGCAGGGACAGTAGAGGCCTTGCCAGGACTCCATCTGCTCCATGCTTGCCTGGCTTTGGCCATGAGCCACAGCTTTTGGGAAACAGCAGTCTACTTCAGCCATCGCTCCCCCCCAGCCCTCCGGTGTCTCATAGTTTGACTTGAAAACAATGTGCTGCAACAAGAGAACATACTTTTTTTTTTTCTTTTTTTCTTTTTTTTTTTTTTAAATGCTGTACTTGATACTCATGTAGGCCTGGCAGGGAGACGCTGCGCTGCTTTGCGACCTGTTGGGAGGAGTTAGTGATACTTCGCAAGTTGCAGAGTAGCAATGTGGAGCAAAGGAGGGTGATTTCTGCAGGGATTAGAAGTGCTCCTGCTTGTTGGCAGGCTCCGGGAAGGGAATTTTGGCAGCACTAGTTTCTGGGACTGGAAATCTGTCTTGTCCGTTCTGATGTCCTTAAAGTTGCTTGTGGGTATTGTCCCTTCTGTACCCTCTTTGCAAGGACAGAAGTGGAGTAATGTGTTTGGTGCCTTCCCCTAAGTGCCAGGACGTGCTGTAAGATAGCAAGAGCAGGGAAGCAGGCTGGCTCAAATAAAGGAAAAAGTTTTTGAAGAAAACCGCATGTAGCAGGCAGTAGTATATTCCCATCAGATATGTACAGGTGGCTGTGGATGCAAAACTCTTGGTTTGGGTAAATGACGTGTGATCTCACATCACCGTCAGGGAAGTCTGCCTCTTGAGTCCCCAAGCTAGGAATGAAGTGGCAGATAGAAGTGGCAGCACTGTGACTCACAAACAGGAAAAACATCATGTTGATGATGATGTGAATTAAGCAGCTTCTGGCCTTCCCACGCAATTCTGTTTAGAAGCTGAAGCGAGTGAACGTGAAGACCATGAGTGTGTCCAGATTCCCTGCTCTGGCATCTATAAAATTCTGTCTTGGCTTTTTAATTTTTTTGCAGATAATGCACACACAGATTGCTTTACATCTTTTCTAAAGCTGACAGCAACTACTGGCCGTATCATCTTAACATGGAAGAGGTGATGTAATGGGTCGTTAGGATCTTCCACACCCAAAGCCCAGCCCTCCCTCCACTTAGCCCAAGGGTTAGCAGGTAGGACCAGCAGGCAGCTGTCCTCTGCCTTGGCTCGCTCTTAGAAGGAGCTGTGACGTGCTGTATTACGCTAGCGAACGCAGCCAGTATATTTACAAATGAGATTTACCATTTTTTTGCCTCTGTGTTTATGCTGCCTTTCCGTGTTACAAGATGACAGTATTTTATAGGAAAAGAGGTGGGGTTTTTTTGGTGGCAGAAGTGTTGCCTTTTATACCGGAGAGAAACCTATATGAAACCAGATGTAAAAACCAGCTGCTTTTGCAGGATCTCTTTTGTACTTCCGGCTGCAGAGAGAGGAAGGTACTAGAGACAGGCACCGTTAATGGAGAGCAGCTTCCAGCCATTCCCCTTGGATATCGCGAGATGCGTAAGACTGGCTGATGCTTACTGTCGTTGGAGCACAGTCAGGATCGGCAGTGCACTGTGCACAGCGTAACACACAATAGTCTCATCGTTAAATGTTTTGTCCAAATACCTTCCAATATAGAGTGAATTGCAATAAATCGACCTTTCATCAGGCCACGTTTCAACAATACATGGGGTCTGAAGTTACAAACCTGAATTCTTTGTACAATCTGGGTTGAGGTGATAAACAAGAAGACTGGTACAATGATTGTAGTGTCAAGTGTCAGCAATTATACTATCTTCATCAGCTTCTTGCACTTAACTCGGTTCCTTGAGCCAAGATTAAATATAAGCAAACTGTAAAGTCTAAATTGGTTTGAGGAGTTATTATTAGAGTTCAATTGGAATAATCACAATTGTGCTGGAGATTTTTGCATGCTGTGAAAGTATTGCTTATAATTTTGATTTAATGACTTCCTAACACTTTTAAGATTACAATGTTCAAAGAAAAAAGATACTGTATGCTTGCCACCTTAACTTCACCTTAGCAAAGAGATTGCTTTGGAAATGAAATACTGGTCACTGCTGGAGGCAGGAAGATAGACTATGTAGAGTAGTGATCTCATCTGCACTGGTAAATCTTACACCTAATTTTTTTTTTACGTTGCCATGCCAATAACTTTAACTGTAATGATGGCTTTTTTTTTTCTCTTACACAAACATGATTGAGTATTGCAAAGGCTTGCAAGCTAATAAATACATTTTGCTGTTTCTGCAATAGAGTATGGAATATTCTGAGTAGTACTTTTAGACCTAGTAGTAGCTTTAGCTGTTGATAAATACAGTGGAGTGTTTGCTTTTTCTCTGTAAAACTTGATAATGTTTTCCCGCTGTCGTGCATGAACGCATACACCTGTTTGACAGTAGTGCATTTCTGCAGAAGGTCCGCGCATGCAGTGATTGAAAGTACTGACTGGTGGGAAGTAACAGGGGACAGAGGATGTACGTACGGAATCATACACTCTTTTGGAGGAGGGGAGGAACAAGAGGGACAAGCGATACTTTTGCAAACAAATAGTTGTTCATCGTAATGAAAGAAAATGGTGTTTCTCTTGCTCCTTGTGTTCCTTTTGAATTCTCCTTTTTACTCCTTATATTGTGCTCCTTCGTTAAACAGGTGTTAACTTGTGATCTTACAAGTCACTTGTTTGGGTTTTTTTATGTTACCAGGGATGTTTTCACACCATATTGTGCATCAGGTGTTGCACACACTGTGTTTGCCTGATGAAATTTTTAGATGTTTTGGACAGTTTGCTATTGAACATCTGGTAAAAAAAAAAAAGTACCTGTCTCAAGCTAATTGTACTATTGCGTGAGCCATTTTCGCTGTCTTCTGTTTTTGTGATGTTTGAGATGCAATAATAATAGTGGCTTTGTTGTCCAAATTTGGAAAGCAGAACTCTGAATTCTGGGTTTCCCAGTTTGCTCACATGGTCCAAAGAGGATTCTTTGGCTTCAGTATTTTTCAGAGTTTTGCAGAACTTTCATATGTTCATAGACTCTGTTAAAAACAGTGAAATGCTCATCACGCAGATATGTAAACAGAAGACTTCACTGAAACCAAATCAGCTTCGTTATTCCCCCTCACAAAAGTGGTCTTTAATTGGGATAAATGTTCCGCAAAAAAAAAGTTGAAAATACTCCTGCCCGAAGGAGCTTGGCAGCAGTATTCATCGTCTGATGAATAGTTGTAACGTCCATGATCTGATACCACTACAATCTTTTATCATCAATGTTTGCTTGCTTAAATCAGCTGTGCTGGAGATGCTACCCGTTCCTTTTGGTTTAGTTTGGAGCCACGGCCTCGCTGGGAAGGCACAGAAGTGCCGCTGCTAGGTCTTCACGTGGGGCAGACCAGGCTGCAAAGGGAATTGTAGCCTGGGCTGTCCATTTGTGTTTGTTAACTTGTTTTAAGCGTAAGTGTGTGTGATGCGAGCTAGCATTCTGTTTTTCAAAACCAGTTCAGCAGTTATTTACCTTTCAAGCAATTAACATAATTACCATTATGCTAAGAAGTAATTTTGGGAAGTTCTGCTCTAAGCCCTTATGACTCCATTGGGACAATTTTAGTCGGGACTTATCTTTTTGATGGAAGCCTAATTGCAGTTTTGGCTTTGTGTAAACAAACAGAGGCGGCTAATTGTTTAGGCAAATAGCAGATTAATTTAAATATGCATCCCTAATAAAACAAAAATGGTCCCCATTATGGTACTCATTCCCATGGTGAGGAATATAAATATTCAGTGGGAGTGCCATTAGACAGGGATCTTAAGGATTATCTGCATTATTTCACATTGGTAGCACTTTCCAGATACCAAATAATCTTTACAAAAGCAAACATAAATCAATTTAAACTCATTTAGATACCATTTCACTATGTGCAGTTTCATTACCACACTCTTGCTTCACCTCCTTTGGGACACAGGAGGAGTGTTTGCAAACTGGCATTGGTGCCCGTCCACAGCTGTCTGTCAGAGCTTTTATGTCTCCTTTTGAAGGAATAGCTACCATTAATCATTTCATCATTAATGGCCGTGCTCAAGTAGAAGGAAGGCTTCTCCAGCCCTGTCTATCGTGTCTGAAGATTGCTTCTCTGTTAATTCAGTGCAAAGGTGGCCCAGAAGTCTCCAATTCTGTCTGGCCCTTCTGTTCTGTAATACGCTCCTGATTGCTTCAGGTTGCTGTTATTCAGATTATTGCTTTAATGTGCCATGCTTTTAAACAGAGTGTCGGTGATCTACGCCGAGAAAAAATGCAATTGCAAATGTATTGTCTTTTTGACTTCTTACGCTCCTGTATTCGTTGGGATTTGTATTCTTTAGCTTTCTGAACTCTTCTGCATTTTCTGTTTTTCCAGAGCATCAGGATTAGGAGCTTTGCTGCTGGTTCTACACTGTTAAGAATGGTATTGAAATCCCTGACCTGATTGCTGTGTGTGCAGAGCTTCACATTCTTCACTTTAAAACTTTCCTGTGTGCAGCAGAGTGACTTAAATTTGGATGTGGGTTCTTCCTCACTGTGTTTTGTGGTGATTGAGGGCAAGGGTGTAGTAAAACAGGAATTGAGGTATCTATTTAAGTCTCATCTTCTCCAAACATGGAAATGTGAGAGAAGTCAAGCCGTCTTCCCCAAGGTGGATACCAGTGTTGCTTGAATGTCAAAAACCAGGAATTACTTAGAGAGCAACAGACCCTCCAATGCCAGAGCACGTAATTTCGGAAAATTTCCCCTGAAGCTGTTATGTGGTGCTACGCAGCATCCTGAAGTTCGGGTTTCCTGCCCTGCAGTCTCTTTTCTGTATATTAACTTTTTCCATTAGAACACTTTTAAGCTTACGTCTTTAAATGATCTTTTAAAGTTTTGTTAAATTCTAAGATAACACATAGTGATTACTTTAATTTTTTTGTATACAGGAACCGTTAGCATTTGGAACCTGATGTTCGGGCGGGAGCCAATCCATCGTTACCAGCACAATCAGAGGATACAGGCTTTGGCTCTTGGTTCAGAGGGTGCGACGGTAGCAACGGCATCTGGCTTCGAGGTCAAAGTGGAAAGCCCTAATGACAGAGGATTCTGGCAAACTACGCAAACATTTGAAATCCAGAAATTGGTGAGTCTCCAGGCTACTCAGCTTCATTCCAGGAGCTCCCGATCCACCAATTATTTTAGGTACAATTAGGAGGGATCTCATAAAAATCTTACAAGAGTGTTGCCTGAACTAGATAACAGCATTATCAGCTAGAGGCTGTGATTTTGAAGCAGGTTAATGGATGAGCCTTTCGTCACTGAAGAGCAAGGGTGAAATGCTGGCTTAAGCTACAAGTGAAAATGAATAGAAGTCCATATGGTGCAGGAAGTTGGCTGTTTTTAATTATTTTTTTGTCAACATTAAACTAAGTTGGCTCATTTTGTAAATCAGTTTTCTCGCATAGAATTGGAGCTAAAACTCAAGGTCTCATTCCAGATCAACGCTATCTGATTAATTCTGAGGCAGGATATTGCAGGCGAGCTAATAGTATCACTTGTGAAGCTGTAACTAGTCGTGCAGCTTCTTTAGGTTGCACCTTCTGTTACTGAAGTTTTGAGACTATTTTAATTAAAATTCAAAAGCTGTCCTGTTCTCTGAAGTTTTTTATTAGGTCTCAGAGTATCAACAGTTTTTTGAAAGGGGAAGGAAGTGCATAGGAATAAATTGAGTCTTGCAGCTTCTCTCCTTTTGCAGGAAGCTGACTGCACCACTAGTGGGTATGAAGTTGTGATTTAAACCACTCCTGATTAATCTCCTCTTTCAAAGCTAAGTCAGTCTTACGATACTTAAATAAACAAAATCCCCAAACATCTTAAGAGGTTTCCCAGTAAAAATGTTGAAACGCTGCCACACGCTCCATTGTAGTTGGATCCATTTTACGCTTGCATCTTGCTTGCTGTGAAATGTCAGTGTGCCACATGTGCCACAGACACTCAGGACACCACACTCTCTGCTGAGGTTGGGTTAGAAGTCAGCTGTGCTGTTAAGGAGTTTAAACCCTTCCTGTGGTCAGACTTTTCAGCAGCATCTTAACCATTTACTGAAATGGGAAGAGCAACATCACTCTGGTCTTGTGACAGAAGATGGGGGAGCTGGTATTTGGGCTGTCCTAGAGTCACGTGATGACTTTTCTGTTAATTTAGGGTGTACATACGTGACAGCAGGGTAAGCACCAACTATTCCGTGATATTTGCATGAATGTGTTGGCTCTTCTGGAGCACCATGTTCACATTCTAGCCATGTTATTTGCTTTGTGTGCTTTAACCTTATGGCTTTCTGTCCTTCATCTGAATGAGTCCATTAAGTCCTGCTCCTTTCTTTGATGTGACAATTTGGTGTGTTCTCTTGTAATGTGTTCTGATTACTTTTTAAATGAGCTCATTCTAAAGACTATGAGCTAGATTTCATCATAGGAGCTAAACCTGCAAAAGTTCAGAAATAAAATTGATATTTGGTCTTTGTCTGAAATGAATCCTTAATTGGGATTAATTTAAGTTAGCCAATAACCACACATCAGTAGTTTGTTCAGTTTAACGTGTGGCAGTAGCGATGTAAAAGAATTTTGGGCTGTAATAAAAATAAAAAGTCTTCTCTTTTTAGGTCAACTTCCTTAATCTGGTTCCAGATGTTATGGGGAGTCCAGTGACAATAGCAGCTGCAGAAGACATTGTCTATCTCCTGAAAGCAGAAGATCCTGGCAAAATTCTCCATTCTGTCTACGGTCAGCCTGTCACATGTCTGGATGTGTCTGCTCATGAGGCAGCCTTTGGGGTCAAAACCTTTGGCTGGTTATTGAATGAGCCCAACCAGGTACTTAATTCTTTTTCGGTAAGATTTTTCCATCTTCATAATTAATAAAGGAAAAAAGAGTTTGTGCTACTGACCATTTCCTTCCCTGCTATTCAGCTTTTGACAGTAGAGGGAAGACATTCTTTTAATGCAATAAATAATCTGATGCTTCTATTAGTGGTCTTCTAGTGGGCTGAAGTAAGGGATTATTGTTCAGCTGACTGGATTCACTGTAAATACTTTGCATTCTCTGCTCCTCAGCGAGTCCCAGCTCATTTGGCTGTATGCTGCATCAGTGGCCCTCTAGGGGGAACTCGTCTCAAAAAAAAAAAAAAAAAAAACACCACACCAAAAAACTAAAAACCCCAATAAAAAACCCCTACCCCAAAAAGCCAAAACATCCTCAGCCTTTCTGATGGGGGCATCCTGAGCAGCGTGTCAAGCCTTGTACGTGCAAATGTGCTGTCTTGGGAGGATGCTTCTTTTTTTTGTGCACTTGAGTATTTGAACTAAGTTATTTCCAATTTGGTGAGGATGGTGTGACTTGTATTAAGGAAGCAAAATGATAATCGCAGGTTTAAAGCCCCCCATGACACAGACTGCTGCTTTTATTAGCACATCTTAGCAATGGCAGGGTAGATCAAAACCAGATGGTTTTTGTAACCCTATTGAAGACTCAAGGCTGAGGCATGCTTCTAACGCAGCTTTTTTCAAACTTCTCTGCTTGCTTGCAGGAGAGGCTCTTTTTGGCTTGGAGACCTAAATAGGTAGTGTAAACAATTGTATTTTGGGGGGGCTCAGAATCCTGCCTGAGATCCCAGGTAGCTGGTGGCAGCAGCCTGCTCCTGGACACAGCCCCACTCCAGGGCAGGGACCAAGCTACAGAACAACCTGTTTCCAGATGCCTTAAGAAGAGTTTTTGTCCCTTTCCTGCATCTTGCCTAACTTTTCCACTCCCTAATTTCATTCCATTTTTTGTGGTTATACTTCAGGCATGTGATGGGCTATCAGCAGTGAGGGAAGGAGAGTGCTTCAGGTAGGTGGAGAGAGAAGCAGGAGGTGAGCACCCAGGTGAAAGGAGCTGTGGTCTGTGGCATTAAAATGCAGCATTTTCTTTGGCAAGTGACTGGAACAGGAAAGCTTTATTTAGGACTGCCTCTGTGTTAGGAATAAATGTGTCCAGCTGCATCTAATTTCCCCATAAAATTCACGTTCGCTAGGGAAATGCTGAGGCCACCATAAATACCTCTAGGGTTGAGAGATGCTGCGAGGCCATGCTGTCTTTATTAATTCCTTTGCTCTCCTAATCCAATTCTTTTACCTACAGAGGTAGGAGGTTAGAAGGTAAAATTGCCTCATTCAGGGGCATTACACCGGTGATCGCCTTTGTGCCTCGTAAAGGAATAGAGAAATCTACTTAGGCCCCCGAGCGTCACTCTGTAAAGCCGGACATATTCCTAATTTAGTTCTGAACTATTTGGCATTTGATGGCAGATTGTATTAAGCAGTGCATCAGCGCGCATCCTAATCAGGGAGATGGGACTGAAGTCTTCCAGACGGCTGGGGTGTGTTTGACAAGGACGCTTGCTTGGCATTGCCGCACCAGCTGACATCACGCCGGAAATTAATTACTAATGTCTATTATGATAATTACTCTCCTTGCGCAGACGTGAAGGGACTTCACATTGGGTGATTACACTGGTCACAAGTTGACGATCTGTCTTAGGAGAGCTTTCGGTCTTAGAAACGTAGTGATGAAGAATGCCAGCCCCGTTTGCTGCTGGCTGTGTTGCTGTAGTGGGAAAGCTGTGTTTCTTCTCAGTTTGGGGTTTTCTTTGTTTTTCCTGAGGGATGTTTTTTTTCTTTAGTATAAGCTCACAATCCTAGTGGTACTGTCTAGTAACCTGCTTTCTGATGTAAATATAGTTAGGGAAACCATCTTTCTCCCTCTCTCTGTTTTTTAATCATTGTCTAATTTTAACCAAATTTGACAGCGGAGTAGAGATCTGAGGCATAAATTTTGTGGTAACTTTTATGTTGGAGAGGAGAAAAGCATCAAATCTGTGGCATAGCCTTGCCTACTGTTAGATAACAGGCATCTGTGCAGGAGAGAGGGGAGAACATAAATGCTTCATCTGTGGGACGTTCAACTTTCACCTCATTAAGCATCAGACAGCCGAAGTATGATGCTGTTTCTTGAAAGTTCATCTGTTCAGTCTTCCTGGAGCTCTTTGTTTTATGTTAAGCTAGGAGAATTTCTTTAGTAGGGATTATTTCAGCTGTATTAACTCAATGTGGAATGTACTATTTTCCTTAAATTCCAAATTCTTTAAATGCTGAGATCTGTGTTCCCATCTAGGCTTGTAGATGGCTAATAATATAGACCAGATAATGAACCACAGGGAAAACCCTAACCCTGGCTTTCCCTTTCAACCTAAAGTGGTGCTCATGACATCCAGTGGACATGCCTTGAAGGATGGTGTCTAGCAAAGAGCATATTACCCTATGTCATGCCGTTTGGAGACCTGTGATCTCGATGTTGCACAGTCTTGGCATTCACATGTTTGAATTTTGGATTTGAGCATTGTATGTAAAATTAAATGCACAGATTTGAGCTAGAGCTGGCTTTGGTCCTCTTCATGTCAGGATATAAACCTCTTAAACAGGTAGCACTGTAACTGTCAGGATTAACATCATCTGATTTCTGATGCAATTATCTCACTGATTGTAGGATCTGACTGAAGCTTTTCTCATAGTTGGTATTTTTATAAGCTTCTTTGAACAGACCATCTGCTGTCAAGTAAGTCTGGTCTCCTACTGTAGCTTCAGGTGAGCTGTCTCCTGCTTGTCGATTATTTCTATGGAATTTATATGTGCTTTTTTCTTTTGAGGGGAGGAAAAAACAAAACCCAACTTTCTCCTGTATTTAAAATGTAGTTGAAATTTTTTAACAGATTCAGCAGTTCTTGATGATAGCATATAATCAATATGGGAGGATTTGGGGTTTTTTTCCACCAAAGAAGTTTCATATAGCACGCAAGAGAATTTGATTTTAAAGTCATGCAGCTGAAGAACTCTTTTTATAAAGTTACATGTGTTATAAGGCACGGTTTGGAGAATGTCTGTGGTTTCGGTTGCTTTGTGCACCAACTTGAACCTTATTTCAGAACAGGTAGATGGGGAAGAGAGGAGCAAAGGGAGGACAGTAATGATTTGAGAGCCTCTGACTTAGAAACAGAAGGCTCGATATGTTGAGATCAGATGTCTTGGGAGTTGTTTGTTATGCTGTCGCTTTTTCATCTGTTTTGAGCTGGGAATTGGCTTGTACTTGATGAATGGCGTTCAACATCACCTGTCTCTTCTCATCAGCGACTGAAATACTGCCTAGCTTGCTCCTGTATTTAGTGTTTCCACAGAGTTCAACTGCTTGCTAATGTGAGTGTAGCCAGTAGAATTAACCACTTGGATGTTGTGAATAGTAAGTGAAAAACAAATTTTAAATAAACTTTTAAATTGAATTTCATACTCTACAGTCTCTCTTGAATGATGTATTTAGGTCATAGCTGCTTTATATAGCTGCTACATCTTTCTTGCACCTTATTTTAACTAAAATTGTCCTCTTTGTTAACTGGTAAGCTTGCAGTGTCTTTTCTGGTGGTGTAATGTCTCCCGTTCTTGTGTAGTTCCAAAGAGTTAAAATTTTTTTATCTTGATTTTTCATGTTTAAAAAATGTGTTGTTTTTTTTTTTTTTCAGTTTTGTTAACCACCGTGGCCCTTGTAAATAGTCCAGTTTTCAATAAACTGGTCTTTAGGAACTCTTGTTTTCATACCAGTGGAAGGGCAGGTCTTACTGGTGGCTGAATTTGAACATATGGGACTTGGCCAAACATTTCTCTTTGGGAGCGTAGGACTGCAAAGTGTTAGCAGATTTTTGAAGGTGAAAGGTGTTTTAAATACCTTTTTTCTATAAACTCTTTGGTACCAGTAAGAGAGACAGAACTCTTTCTGAGGATCTGATTAACCTTTTGTAAGTCAGGCACTGCAAGAAATACAACTCAGCAGAGAGACCAGAAGTTTTCCTTGCATGACATAATGATTAACCCCTCTCTTGCTAGAAAGTAACAGTCATCAATCTTGGTTTTTCTGTGTTTGTAAATGACCAGAAATAATTTTGGAAGTTAAAAAAAAAATAATAAAAGAACCCCTTTTGTATTGGCTAATGTTAATGCCATTCTGCTTTTTTTTTTTCTGCCTATTTGTACATTGTGAGAATACCTCAAAATTAGCACAGCTGCTTCAGTAAGTGTCTCAGGTTTTGAAAATATAGCTGCTAGGATGTGCTGTGAGTATTCAAAGCGATAACCTATGAAACCAAGAGAATTCATTCAGTTTTTAAGAATTACCTTCCCTGCCTTTTCCCTGTCCTATCCTTAGATGAGGGAACAATGTGTTTCTGGGCTAAGGCTTGTTGTGTGTTTTTGGTTTTGTTTTTTTTTTAGCGAGTGGGTGGTTCCGTGGGTAAACATAATATCCTTTCACCTCTGGGTACCTGAACTCTTACATCAGTCTTCAGCCACAAGTCAAATGAGCCTGGTGACCTCGTTCCAGGTCCTAGCAGACATCTGTCCACATCACCAGCCCATCGAGGCTGGCAGAGCCGGGGGCTGGCAGCCCGGCCTCGGGCAGTGTCCAGCGCTGGAACAGCGAGGGTTGCAGGTGCGTTGGCAGAATCGCCGTGCCGAAGCTTGTGCGCTGCCTGCCTCCACAATGCCTGGCTCTACTTCTTGCAACCAGCTTGGAGTCTTACTTTTTTAACTCCGGTCAGATGAAAAGTTAAAAGGAAAAACGAAACTGCACTTGTCTTTAGCTTCATCTGTAACTTTTATGGCAGGTGTAGATATTTGGAGGACTGCGTAGTATGTATGGCTGGCTTTTTTTTGCTGCTGGATTTGCTGCAAGCTGTTTATACTCTGTTATTTTTGCAGTCAGATCTTTAAGCATTGCTTGAGGCTTCTTGGTGCAGCTCAGCGCATGCAAAATAAGAATTCTTGTTTCCCAGTGTAAAGTCACCTCTAGGATGGCATGAAAGTCAATTTTCCACATGCTCGGAGAAACGGTTGTGTTACCAGCTTTACACAATGACTTATATCTGGCAAGAACTTGCAAAATAGTCTCTCTGGCTGATTGTCAAAAATTACATCATATTGGAGTAAACTGCTTTTAAATCAAACATCCATTATTCATGTATATTAACTGCTTTTTAAATTATTTTTTTTTACTGGCTGTTTTGTGTATGATTTACTCTTTTTCTTTCTCTCTGGCTGTCTGTCTGTCTCCCTCAGCTGCTCCTTTTAAATCTTAGCTCATCTTTAGATTTATGGAGCCAGAACACTTATCTCTGTGTACAAGTATCAATATGCTGACCTTGCATTTGTTAATAGTCAAATTTTGTTGTTGTTGTTGCAGTGTTATGCGCCATATTTACAGTAGGCAATTCAATACATTTGCACTGGGAAACTGTGCCCCTGAGGCTTGTAAACTTTGAAAATACTCTTTTTCCACATCCCTCTAGAAATAAAATTCGAACTTGCAGCAGTGTGTACCATATGTTGTACTTAATTTGATGACTTCTGCCGCAAATGCATATGAAATAACCTTATGGCATTTATAGATACCCTTTGAATTGAATGGTTTTGACCTGAGCAAAAACCAGATCCCTTTTTACTCATGGTGGACTTGAAATTTCATGACCCTTTCTTTTGTTGGCAATATTTGTGTGTGTTCAGGCAATGTTTTTTTCTACTTGGCAGAGGGATGGGCAGAAGGAAAGGGAGAGAAACATAATCTGAAAATAAATGCAAATTCTGTTTCCAATATTGCTGCTTGTTCCTCTGCCTGTTTGAGCAACTCAGGTTTTTTAATTTTGATCCTCTGTCTCTAAAATGACAGTTAGAAACCTCTATCTTAGCCAATTCTTTCTGAGAAAGTGATTCTTTAATGTGTCCTAGGTGTTCTTCAGTAAGGAAGAGGATGTAGGTTTTGAGTGTGGTTTTACAGTATACTTTTTGCTAATATTTATGATCCTCTGCTCAATATTTCATCTAAATAAGTACTAAATATACTCTATATACAGAGTGCTTTGCCCAGTTCTGAGAGACAGCTCAGTTTTTACTAGCCATGCGATGTCGTAACTTTTGAGAAGAAGCAGAAATGCGATGGCAGAGGGAAACTAGCTGTTTCACAAAGCAGTTGTGTGCTGGCTTCCAGCCAGGACAGTGGGTTGAACACCACAGCCCTTGTTGAAAGTACCACAGGCTCTTTGATAACAAGTGCTTGGGGATTTGTTGTTTTAATGTTCCATCCAAAAAAGACATCTCCAACAACACAGGATCCCAAAACACCTGCTGGGGTATTGGACACGCATGGAAGAGTTCCATCAACAGCATTTCCTTCAGTTCCTTGGTTTGTCTTGGAAGTATCTCAACCAGAGTACATCGACCACGCTTGACCTCACTTAGCTGCAAGAGGTAACAAAGCTCACCGCTTAGCTGTTCTGGCTACAGAGACTTTAATTCTTTGTGAATTAATTTACTCTTCTTTCTTGAGCTCTTGGACAGCATTTAAAGAAAGTTCCTTGTCCCCACTGCTCTGCAGTTCCGTGAAGTGCAGTAACTTTTCCTTTCTTCCTCTGCCTGGTCTCGTGAATTTGCCAGCTTCCTGGTGCATCTGTCTGAAAACAGTGGCCACAGGTTGAGATTTGCCCAGCTCTCACAGTAAAGAGGGAAATTAGTCTAATGCATTGCCTTAACAAAAGAGAGAGTATGAGCATGAATAATTAATACCGCTAGTCTGTGGCAATCGGATAAAATGAAGTCCCATTTGCTCAGCCTTATTAAAAGAGAGAGAGAGAGAGGGAGAGATGGTAAAGGTCGTTAAGGGACTTGTAACATGGAAAGAATCGCCTCTGAGATGGATAATGTGTTTTCTAATCTCTGTGGTCTTTAACTAAACATAATGGTAAAGGTACTCTGGCTATTTCTGGCTTGTTGAATTATTAAGCATTCTGGGAGATTGCTTGGCTCTTATCCAATAACTTCGACTTTTTCATTTGAAAAATGTTAATAGGTAACACTTTTTATTTTGTGCGTTAGATCCTGATACATCTGCACAGAGTATTTAATGCTTTTCCTCCCTTGTGTCCCCGAAGTCCCCGTGGGGGAAGGGGTGCTCGTTAGTGTGTTATCCCAGGGTACTTCATTTCACACCCACATGCTCTTGGTTCACTTACCTTCAGTTCGGTACCTATTAGGTCACTGGTCTTGGGTGTCCATTATAGGATTATAAATATCTTTAAAAGGGTAATCCCTTTGCAGTGTGCATTATAGGATTATAAACCTCCTAAAGATCTTATGCTTTATCTGCCCTTTAACATACAAGCCCTTATTTCAAGTCCCTATTGACCAGGTATTTTCATTCTCTCCTTGGCCTTTGTAAAGAAAATCCTTGTTGCCCTGGGATATTGTGGGAGAGCTCATCAGAAGTGTTCTAGCAACTTCAAAATTGTCATCACCATACTTTTAAAACCCCTCTCTGCAAGAAATTATTATTCAGACTTAAAAAAGGATTCTGATTCTTTTTGTTTCTTTACCTGTCAGTTTGTCAGGATAAGGTTTTGAAATTCATTTGCAGACCATAAAATCGCTCAAGACAGAAGTTGAATTTAAAGATAGGTAAAACCTGGATACTGAAAACCACAAAGAGAATCTTTCTTCCAATGAGAGGGTTAATTGGCTAAAAATACACGTGTGCATTATAAAATGTAAAAAAAAAAAAAAACCAAACAAAAAAACAAAAAAAAAACCCAACAACAACCCAGCATTCTTTAAAAGAATCAGACTGACATGAGAAGAGAAGGAGTTTGGAGGGGGTAAGAGAAGATAAGACAAAAGCTTTTCTTCCAGTTTTGTGGATCTGAACCTTTCTTTTTTTACAGATTCTCTTTCTTAGATGCAAAACACTTTAAATTGGTGGCCATCTACATGTTAAGTGAGGAGAAATAAATAATTTTTCAGCTGGTGCCATGTACAGGAGGATTGTCACAGGTCTAAAATTGAGACTGCAAGCAGGAGAATATGTAATATGTGCTCCGATGTAAAATGGGGAATCTTTAAATGCTATTTCATTATAGTCTTTCGTGGCCATAACTGAGTTTTCAAGTATGTATCATATGTTTATAGGATAGATGGGAGCTATGGTCATTTAGATAAATTAATAGTTTATGGATGTTCACTTTAAGTATTAGCCCCAGGGGACTTTTGAGAAAGCAGCATTTGGCCCTCTCTCCTCCGGAGTTTGAGCGTACAGCTGGGAAAGGCTGGTTCAGAGGCTCAACTGGGAGCTCGAATACATTGCTGTTGACCCAATTGTTTATTGTTCGTAAGTTGAATTCAGCAGTTTATTGACTTTGTCTTTTGTTCAAAACTTTCCACGGAGAAATTTGGTTGCCAGGCATAGATATTAATTTCCGTTGCACTGAAAACTGTGTGCAAAGGGCGTTTGCCAGAGTGTCATTATCTCTGGGTTTGGTTAGTGAGCCGTTGGAAGCTGTGCTGCAAGTGTAAATTGGTCTTTACCTTGAAGACCAGCATTTTCATGCAGTTTGTATCAACTTTTTCATAGGTACAGATGTTTAAATTTGTGTTTTAGCAACTTTCATGCCCTAAGTCTTCCTTGCTTTACAGAGCTTGGGTAAAATTGCTTTGGTTTTGGGGACCTTGAGGATGAAAAATTACGTGCTAAAGACTGGTATTTGAGGCAGATAGCTTCACAAAGACAAGGCCGGGAAAGAGAACTAGTTGGGAGATTATAAATATTACAAGCAACTGAGGAAGTCAGGTATGAATGTGTTGGTTCTAGTAGGGAGCTGATAATATGTCTGAATAAAACCATGCCTGCTCTTTAGTTGGGAGAAATGGCAGGTGGAGGAAACCTGCAGATTCTCTGCCTGCCTTTGCAATATTCCTAGAGATTTTTAAAGCTTCACTTTTGTTGCCTAGAGGCATCCATCACAAAATGATCCTCTTCAGCTCCCTTAATTCGACCTTTTTAGATGCTTACTAAAATTGTACAGATAGGGAGTAAAAGACCAGGCAGCATCACTATCGCTGTTCTGGCAAATGTTGAAATAATACGTACAGGGAGTGTGGTATTTATTAAGCTGCCTGTGGATATAATCAGAAAGGTAGAAGTTAAGAATATTGATGTGACATTGACATAGCCATGCTGATGTTGCCATGGAAGCCATATTTTTTTTTGACGTTTTAACTACCGTTACGCTTTTCACGGTCATAGGTTTCTTTTAAATTAAAGGAGCATCACCATGAAATTTAATGATGTTTATGAAGTTACGTAGGACCAGGTACTGTGTGGAGCTCCAGTGGGCTTTGACCAGTACATTTTTCTGTTTCTAAAAATACTTGCTCTCCTAAATTGAAAGGCCCAAATAGATAAATCTCATCTGGCCCCACAGGAAGGACCGTGAACGTGATTAAACTGATGGCTGCGGAAAGAGGAGGAGGGTGAACAGACGGGAGACAACTCATACCTCTCTTCCAGTCTCTGGTCGAATCATCTTGGATGGTGCTTAAAATCAGAGTTGTTTTTATTCCTTTCCCATCTGAACTGCCACTTCAGATGTAATATTTCTCTTAGTCTGTTTCTGCCGCATGATTTGTACAAAAGCTATCAGCAGGGCCTGTCAGCGCTGAGTCGGAGTTCAGTTCTGCTCTTCAATTTTTGCTGTATTTGATTGAATCTTTCTTGCACAGTCCATCTGTCTAAACTTTCTAAATGTTGATTTTGTTTACTTTTACTACTCTTTCAAATATTAAAATCGATGAAGAAACTATTTGCTTTTCCATGTAAGCCTTAAAGATTTGACCTGGAGAAAATCTGTATGGCTTGCTTTGCCTGCCTGAGAGCTGTACCTATCTGGTGCTGGTTGTCAAGAGCCTTGCATCCCTGCCTCTTGATGGATTCTCTTGTGAAACTTGATTTCCTTATTTCTGAGGGTGTTGTTGCCCTTCTTAATAGGGATAGATCTGTATCTTGGTTATGTATTAGCGTATTGAGAAACGAGTCCTGCAGACTGTCTCTGATGGTAATAACTCCACTCCACTTTATCCTGCAGCAAAAGGTAGTAGTTGTGCTCGTGCTACATTTAGCCAGTGTTTGTTCTCTTTCTGCCAGATTCTTCTTTACAATCTGGAAACAAGTCAGTGTCTGAAGAAGATGGGCAACTCGATAGGTGACTTTACGTGTGTCAACCTCCAGAACAGTCCTCCAAACATGCTTGTTACAGGCAATAAAGACAGAAGGTAGGTACTACCAAGAGCTGTAACCCATCTCAAATTAGCTTGCTTCCTGTCCTGCTGTCCTACATCTGGACCTGCTAGAATTTGTTTCTCCTCTAATGTTTCAAACGCAGCCTGCGTGAACTTCAGGAACAAAATATTAGGTAATAGTTGGATGTGGCTGCCAGTTTGCTTTGTTTCAGAAAGCTCCATGGGAAGACTTTCTTTTTAAGCCATTTGGTGGACGCAGTTGGTGTACAGCCCAGCGAGACCACTTGGAATATCTTCCACTTCCCCACCACCACCCGCAAAATTAGTTTGGCATTTAAAAGCTCACTTTCTGATATTAAAAAAAATAACCTAAGGGATGAATCATGTAGGATGAGATGGGTCCGTCTGCCAAATGATGTCAAGAGTGTATTTCGGAACACTGTGATGTCCCTCAGGTGACAAAAAAAAGAGACTTTCATATGAACAGATTCCAGCTTCTATTTAGCTGATTAGCAGCTTTCTCTTTAACTCCTTGGCTTGGGGAGTAGGATTTTCCCAGCACAATATCTGGTGCCAGGAATGGACGCGCTGGGAACAGTCAGTGCAAAAGGATTAAAGTGCTTAAAAAGACCCTTTGAGTCCAATTTTTAGATTTTCTTTTTTTGGCTAGTTATTTGTGGGGTCTGATCCAGTGCACCAAAGGAGATGTGGGATGGCGAGGAGCCAGTCTCTAATGGCTCCCCGTTCCTTCCCTCCTCCTTTCTGCGCTGGGCATAGGGCTGCAGGTGGTGGTCTGGTGTGGTGGTGGGTATCAGATTGTAAGGCGGATACGTCCCTTTGCCAAATCCCAGACCTCTGTCCCGCCAGTGCAGCAGCTTGCAAAAATGATTATTTTGTCAAAGCTTTTTTTTTTTCCCTGCTCAGTGAATAGGCAGTGCAAGCAAACCTCACACTTTCTCAGCAAAGAGGATAAAGGAAGTATCTGAAGTTTGACACGTGTAATTGAATCCTTGGAAGTTTTATTCCTCTGAAAGCAGATAATTGATTTTCCAAAGCACCCCAGTAAAACTACCTCCAATTTGATCTCTTGCACAATGATGGGAGAGTAGATGAAGTTGATATCCCTTAAGTGAGATTGAAATTTACTCCTTTTATAGTAGAGTAAATGTCCGTGCCCTTTCCCTTCCAGAAAGCTTTTCAGTTTTTCAGGTCAGGCATTGACTGAGTTCAAGGGATCAGCCACCACTAAAATAGCAAGAAGTTAGGAATTGGTGGTTCAGCAAATAAGTTTGGCGTCCAGGAGGCAAGACCGTGTGTGTCTCAGAAGCCGGTTCCTCCTGTGGTGCAGCATGAAGGGCATTAATAGGTGCTCGGCATCCGTCAGTGGAATGTGACTTGAACCTCCGTAGCCCTGTGACGGAGCAAGTGCACTAAACAGGGACCTTGCCATGGGAGTTCAAACTGCTGATGGCCAGTGGGAAAATTTACTACTTGAATTAAATACAGTAAGTTCACAATTTTACTCGTAGATGCTATTCTTTTATTCAAAGCCGTCATTTTGAAAAGTCACACTTGTGAAATGTTTTTGGTAGGACCTATAAAATCTCTCTTTCCATCAAAAAATACTCCTGAAGCATTGCTGATTTATTTGATTACTTAGCTGTGCTTCACACTGGCAAGAGATCTGATAACAGAGAGTGTGTGCTGTTGCCCTGCACAGCAGCACCCTTTTTCTTGGTGGAACCTAGACAGTGAATAGCATTGGAAAGAAAACGTATGGCAAGCCCGGTCAGTGTACACCGTCGCTGAAAGGTGTGGATCAAAACATGCATTCCATGCTCTCCTAAAGGCAAGTGAGCTTACTTCTAAGATAGGAGAGTCAAAGCCTGGTCATGAGGACAGCTTCCTTACGGCTGCCTTCAACTTGGATGAATCTGATGTGCTCCCACTGAGCCCAGCTGTTGAGGCAGGAGATGGCAGGCCATGCCAGGTCTGCATTAGAGCATCACATTAGAGTTGCAAAATGCTTTTCCTTTTTTTTTTTTTTTTTTAAAGCACATCTAAACAACTGAAGTGTGCCTCTGATTCTTCCAAGGGTGTGCCAGAATGGACACCTGCCTGAAACCTGGGCCCTTGCTAATGAAATAACCAGGACACAATCAGATCTTCATTTCCAACTGTGCTTACCAAACAGAAGCGGCTTTGATTGCCGTGCAGAACGCATGCAGTAAGACAGGCGCTGGGTGTGAACGCTTCCAAAATACCCCATCCTTACCCAAAGCACAGCTCTAATATGTAGCCAAAGCTTCTCTCTGCTGGAGTTGGAGAAAGCAAGAAGTGCTCTTCACCATCAGCAACTGTTGTGATGGGGTTTTCCTAAGGGTGACTGCAGAGCCACACAAAGCGTGCTCCTTACTCCGTTCCAGCATGTTTTTCTACATGTCAGATGGATGTTGCTCTGTTGGAGTTTTGGACTGTTCTGTTGCCTTTTATTTCAGTTGCTGAAATGTGTTATTTGTGAAATCATATGATGCAATCTCCGTTTGAGAAAAGAAAAGGGAAGACTTGCCACACCATTAGGATCATAGCAGGGGTATGGAATAAAGTATAGTTAATGTGTTGGAACAAACGTGTTTTGGCCTTTTCTGGAATTAATGCGTACCTGATGGTTTCATTCTTGATAGCCATCAGCTGGGAGGAACTTTCTCTGGCTTCTTTTCAGATCTGAGATCAGTATTTCCCCTTTACCTCTGTTTTCACTTGCCTTTTTTTTTTTTTTCTTTTATTCACTTATGTACTTTGTTTTAATCTTGATATATAAGGATCGGAAAACATACTGCTTTGTGATATGTGCTGAGTTTAAAACTTAAGACCATTAAGTTTAACAGATTTTATGAACTTGTTGCAGGGGCTGAAATCCTAAGCTCTTTTTCTACCTTTCTGCTTCTAGCCGAGTCTTTGATACGTTCCTCTTCAAAATGCCTTGTCTGAGTGTTCACTAATTTCTGAAAACCAGAAGTTCCTAAAAGCTGCCTGCAGTTAGTAGTTGCATTTTTGAAATTGGAGGAGATATTTGCTGGGTGCTTGTGGATAACTTTGTTTCAATATTGATTAACTCAAGCGTGTAAACCTGTAATTCCCTTGACATGTCTTTTGAATTGCCATACGTTTAGTCTGTTCCTAAATCTTTGTAATAGTAGTCTTTTCCTTGATCCTCATGATAGTATTACCCCTTGGCCATAGTGGTCGTGGGTTAGGTACCAAGGGGTAGGATGTGTTAGCAGTGTGCCCAAAACACGGTGCTTTGTTCCTCGCAGCATTGCTGGCATTTTGGGAGGCACAGATAGAGGTGCTTTCTCCAAATTTTGCTCACATTTTATATCACCTGGGACTTGTACAGAGACAGAGAGGTCCTGTATGGTGGGAGAAGTCTGCCTCAAAAAATCTGTGATAATAGAAGTCTGAGTGAAAATTCAGTGGTGGTAAGTGTCAACCGTATTGGATTTCTGGCCCTGTCGTGGCCGTGGGACTGCTGCTGTCCTAGGCAGTATTTTCGTAACCCCAAAAGTACTTGTGCTCTCAGATCCACAGCTGCAAATCCACAGCTGTTTTTATATCTTTTCTTTATTTGCTTTTGTTTAGGGTCAGGGTATTTGATCTCCGCAAAAGCGAGTCTTTGTGCTCCCTCTATGCCCACCAGTTAGGAGTGTCTGCGGTCCAGATGGATGACTGGAAGATCGTCAGTGGAGGAGAAGAGGGCTTGGTCTGTGTGTGGGACCAACGGATGGGCACCAAACTCTGGGAAATGCATGCCAGGTAATTTTGTCTGCGTGGGGTCCTATTGCAAGGGTGTTTATCGGGTCTGGCTGACAGGAGGAATGTGGGGATGGGGTGATCCAGGACCAAAATGATAACATGCCCATGTCTAAAACTTCTGAGGGTTCTGTTTAGTTTTCACGTGGTTTGGGAACAGATTGCCTCCCCACCTGGAGTCCTGTGCGTGTTTCTGTGTGTGCCCTTTAGCTGTCATAGGCTTTTTACTCATTAGTTAAAGAGTGCTTCAGTTGCCGCAAGGGATCGTGGAAATTGTTTCCCTTGGATTTTCCATGAAGTTCAGTTAGTGTCTTCTCCCTGCCCCATGCCCAACCAGTATTTCCTTTATCAAACCTTGGATTTAAAATGCTGGATTCCTGGCTGTTGTCTTCAGAGTGATTGGTTCTGGCTATCTCTATCCGCTATATCCTTACACAATATCTGTGTTTCTGTTCACCTCATTCACGCGTTCCCTCAGCGGGTAACAATCAAAGCCAGGGTGGTATCTAAACTCATTTAAATATTCAAATCCCAGTTTGTACTGAAAGCACAAGTAGTACAGTACTGAAAGTACGAGGAGAGGTCAGTACCCTGGAGCTGACAGAAGACTGTTAGTTGCTACAGCCGAATTACGATTTCCTGATCAAGGCACAATGCCCCAGGTAGTTAGCTTTGTCTGAATAAGTACCTCAAGGATTTAGCCCCTTGCAAGTCTGAGTGATACCCTTAATAAAATGCACAGAGAAATCCTGATTTATTTTTTTTAACACCTTTTCCCCAAAGAGGAGCTAGATGAGATATTTACAGTCAAAGAAGTTCAAGTTGAGTTGTCACAGATTAATAGCAGGTATCTCCTTCTCTTTTGACCCTGTGAATTATAAAGCCCGTTGTGATGTGGCTGATGCATTAAGGACAATATTGCATTGATTATCTCTTGGAGCAGCACTAATGAGCATGCCAAGAAGGAGGGCAAGCAGTACAGATCTGAACTTTGGGGATGTACTAGAAGTGAAACCATTAGGTTAAACGTTTAAAATACTGCTTAATCTATATAGGAATCAGAAAGGATCACTTCAGTCAAAAAGCCCTTCACAGATAAGAAGGCGTGTGTGTTATCCATGCCTACAGCCCAGTGTCTTGAGTGGAAAGCAAGGGCAGAAGCTAAGGGAGATGACAGGAGACACGTTAGGGTCGTGGAGGTGAGCCATCTTAATCTGAGAAGATAAGTTACTCCTACTTGAACAGTAAATGCTGTTAGAATGGTTCAGGGTTAGTTTATTCACCAGTGAAAGGAAAAGGAAAGAAGACCAGACCTCTCAGCTTGTGCCATATAGTGCATTTCTAAATCAGCCATAGCTCAGTGCCTGGGGGTGTGGGAGTCCTGGGTGTCCCAGTCCTTCGTTTTGGGAAGCATCCTGCTCTTCCCAGGAGTGTGCTGCTGCAGTCCTTAAAGCGTCAGAGCAAGCAGGCAGCCCGGAGGATCCCTTGCAGGCTGTGTGCTGCCAAGTGTCTGAAATGTTTTCTGGCCCCAACGTGTGTTCAGTAAGAGCCCACTAGATGGGGATGGGCGCTGTGTTTGTCTGCTCAGGGCAGGAGGAGAAGAGCCGGAGGGGCAGCTTCCCAGCCTCTGGCCACAGAAAGGGCGCTGACTTAAATGAATTCTTGTTTAATCCAGAGCGATTCCTTTACTGCACTTGGATTTCAGGAGTCTAATGCAGGTGGCATCTCACCCAGTGCCGTGGGTTGTTTTTCAGACATCCAGTCCGCCACGTATGGTTTAATTCTCATAGCCTCATCACTGCAAACATCCCTGATGAGAAAACTCCCCGAGGCGCCAGCATCACGGACAATGACCTTACCGCACACCGCAAGTGAGTAAACCGGCTCTGAAGGGTAGGATTTTTGGCACTGCAAAGATCTGCTTTATTACATATTTTAAAATGGCACGCTAAGCACTCGAGTCATGATCCAGAGCAGTACTAGAGAAGGTATAGCATCTAAAAAATAAAATTTAAAAAGTTAAGGCTTTCAAAACCATTGATGAATTGGCTCTTTATTTACTTCTGAGCACAAAAAAAAACGCATTTCTTTTTCAGCAGGGGAATGTAAAGACCATTGAAGCCAGACAGGGAATGCAGCCGTTTCCTTGCTCTAAATATTAGTAATGATACCTCCTCCTAAAGGAAAACCACTGGTATTTAAACTCCAGGTTTTGATATTTGCATCTCAGGTGGTTGCTAGCATGTTTAATTGAACTATCAAACTACAATGTACTTATTTTCCCCCTTCCTGAATAGATTAGAAATGTTTCGGCAGATGACAATCATGTCTCTGCAGTGCTCAAGTGAAAGATTCACCGCTCATTTCCAGGGCTTGGTGGGCTCCCTGGAAGGAGGCAGGAGGGAGTTTTCTCTGGTAAAACTGCACAGACAGCCCTAGAGCAGAAGGGATGGGGTTTTATATTCAGTTTCTGAAGCATCAAATTTTGATCCTTTATGGCAATCTGTAACTTTGTTCATTTCCCCTGTTGAAATACATAATTCAGGTAAAATGGTGTGTTCTGGTTGTGTTTTATACAGGCATCGAGGAATCATTTATGCCTACGAGTTCTCAGTGGACCAGTTGGCTGTAGAAAGCGTCCTTCCTATTTGCCGCTCTT
>NW_009597510.1:4236-5650 GCF_000690535.1 Cariama cristata | reverse complement strand
TCTTCCTACGATGAAGTGACTGGTTACAACTACAACATTGGCCTTGCGGTTCCCTATGATAACATTTAGGTAACTCGCTTTACTTGGCTTCTGTGGTCCAGCCCTCTGCCAAGTACATGGCCAAAGGCAAAAAGGAGCTCCACATGGGACAGGTGCCAAAAAGACAGCGCTGGCTGCAGGGCACATCAAATGGTCTGAGCGTTTGCCGAAAACTTGGGGATATGAACCAGAACAGAGAGTACGGCTGCCCTCAAGCATATCGCTAAAATACATTACTGCACAAATGTTCAAAGGTCTGCTATGGTGGAACGGAGAGACTGAAGAGTGAGGGGGAACAGCACACTTCAGTGTAAACAGAAGTGTTCCTTCCTGCTGCTTGTGGGAAAAACGCTGCTGGTCCCATCTTGGCAGAGATGAGCACCAGGGAGGCAGAGCACGGTCAGGGAGGCAGAGCCCCGCGTGGCAAGCTGCTGAAGTGGTGGGAGGCTGGGACTGCACTGGGGAGTTCATCCCTATCCTGAGAGGGGAGGGAAAAAAAACCCAACACCAAGGACTTGGAAAAAACATCATGCTGAGCCACATGTTTGAAGTTTCTTTCCTTGTAATGAGCTGCTCATTCTTCTTTTCCTTGGAGTGCATCGGAATGTGTCTAGGAACAGGACCATGCACAAAAGGTTACGGTGGTTGGGAGAGGGGAGTACGATGGAGAGAGGGAGGGGAATGTTGGCCTTGGCCAGGCTGGATGCTTGGAAACTCAGCAGGCCACATGCATCAAAATTATTTTAAAATAAATTATTTTTTTAAGTCTCTCAAATTCTGGATTAAATGTTTTCTAATTGTATATATACCTGTGTTTGTGGGGTTTTTGTTCATAAGTCTTTTAGGGTGAACTAACCCCTGTGCATTGGAAGAAAAGGCTGTCATGTCTTGGGTCAGTTGTCAGGTGTGTTCTTGGCTGGATCATGCCCTTCCACAGCACCTGGAGGTTTTCCTCAGGTGACTGGAACATGGATTTCAGACACTGTCCTTGCTTCCGAACTGGGAATTGATCGCGTTGCTGTAACAAAACAGAAGGGGTGAATGGTCCGCAATCCCTTTGCATGGGTAGTTAGCACTAATGCTGTCGAGAAGCATCCAGGCTGAAGGGTAGGATGTGGTACCTCAGTGAAAGCGAGGAGTAAGGCTTTGTCTTAAACCCAAGTTGCACCGACATAGGTAGAACCAGTTTGGCGAACAAGAGCTTGAGTCCTGCATGGATATGTTTTGCTGTTTTAAAACTATTTTATGGTTGTGATTGGCCCTTGTAAACTTAGGGGTGCAAGCCAAAGCCGTGTAAATTAAGTTTCAATTGAGGTTAAGTGTTAACTCCTTTTTGCTGGCTTAGTGGGATCAATTTAGAAGTACAGTGCTGGGG
>NW_009597510.1:950-4173 GCF_000690535.1 Cariama cristata | reverse complement strand
CCCCCCCCCCCAGCCGGTCCCTGAGGCAGCCCCTGGAGAGCTTCGTGCTGCCCTCCTCCTGCCTGGAGAGAGACGCGTTTCACAGGTTGGCGTTGGCTTTGGCTGGGGGGGGGTTTCCATGACCCCTAGGCCAACTTTCACATGTGTGTGGTTAGTTTTTAACAGTTAGCTTTTTCCTCGTGATGGGCTGATACGAGAAGCGCAAGGGGCAAAGTCATTCTGTCTGACCAGTAAATGTCATCTTAATATGTTTTTTTTTTTTTTTTTTTTTTCTTCCTCTGCCCTTCTGGGAAGCCAACTCCCTTCCTTTGTTCCTGGAAGAGCAAGAAGTGTCATGGATACATAGTTTGGACAAGCGCTCAGCTGAAACCTGTCAGATAAATAATAGTTTCTGTAGCACGTAGGATTTTGTGGGTTGCTCTAGCCCTGTGACTTCCGATGTGGCTGAACAGAGCGAGCGTCTGCTGTCATTGTTCTCTTCCCCTCCCTGCTGTGACCCGCTCCTCTGCCTCACTTAATACACCCTTGGCTGGTTCTGACTTTGACTCTCCTTATCGTGCCTCGTTATCTCGGGACAGCTTTGTTGTTTCTTCATCTCCCTGCTGCAAGCAGCAGATGAGTTTGTCTTGTGCCCACGTGTGTGGAGCCCCTTTCCTGGAGCCCACCTCCACACCTCCCCTCTCCTGCACCGCCGGTGGCAAGGGCTGCCCCCGTATCGCACCTTGACCGTGGTAGTCACCGAGCTGCTAGAAAACAGATGCGTTGCAGCACCTGCTTTTGTAAAGGTGTTCGCTTTATGCGGAGAAGACCTACGAGTCATGAGTCCGTTGGGGACCAAACCCCAACCCCTCCAGATACTAGAAGGCTTGCGTCACCTCCAGTGGAGGAAGAAATTCTCTGTCTCCACAGCCACTATTTTGTTGGCTCTCGGTGTGGATGCAGCTCCTCCGGGTGGGTTGGGGGGTGGTGGTCCTTTTGGGCTCTTTTTCCTGTGGCTGGATTTTGTTTAGGAAGGTTGTACCACAGCAGAAGATTGTGTACATATTTAACTAGCATTCGTAATGCAAATGAGGGCACTTAGGCTGTTGGAGAGTATCCATGTTGGGAGTTTATTTTTTGTTTCTGAAAAGGGATGTTGTCCTACTTCACTGGGGAGTCATTACCACTGCGCTGAAGTGGGTGCTGGAGTGTCGCAAATGCAGTCGTGACTGTCTACATCTTCGCCAGGGTTAGGTGACGTTTAAATGGAGCCTCTTCCCGAATGACTTCAAGAGCAAGAACGGAGTCACCATCCAGTCTTCACCGGAGATAGATGCCACCTTTGGGTTTCCCATCTGGGCACTCCCTAGGACTTAGTGCTACCGGTTTGTGGTAGGTAGGGGCAAAGGTGGACTCTGGGCAGCCCCCCGTTATATCCTGCAGGCAAAGGTTATCCCTCAAGAAGGGGACAAAGGAGGAAGCGATTTGGGGTGAAAAGCCTCGAGAATGACTTCTGGTTCCTACTGTTGATGGTGATCCTTAGCAAAAAAGAGGTGGCGGCTGTCTTTGTGAGAAGGATCCCTGGATATTGGTTTCTCCCCAGCCCTGCTCCAAGGAGAATCCATGATCAAAGGGGGAGGCAGGCTCTGTCTCGCAGCCGCCAGCTGCTGCCAGGCTCCGGAGCTCTGGAGTGCGAAGCGACGGGCGGTGCAGGGCAAAGCAGTCTTGATGCGAAGGATGGGGTAGGAGATGCTCAGCTGTAGTGCCCTACTGGAAAAACCCCAGCTGTCCCCCCATGTATTTTGGGTCCAAGCCACCAGCAAAGGCCTTGAGAAAGTGCTTTTGGCCTCTGTGTTGTGTCCTTGGCCACCTTGGCAGTGGGGCAAGAGCAGTTCCAGCGTTTCGTGGGCTGCCGTCTCTTGCTGCTGAGGAGTAGGGGCAGGAGGAGCAGCGGGTGCTCTTTGTGCAGGAGGGCCTGGGGGGGTCTCTGGCTCCTCTCCCCTTCCCTGCAGCTCGGCTCCGCAGGGCAGCACCCGTGGCTGTCTCTGCCGAGATGTCCCTCTCAGTCTGGAGCTGAAGGCACCGCTGTCATTCCTCGTCCTGGTTGCTGTCAGGGAGCGGTGACCGTGTGGCACCAAAGAGCCACAGCAGTGCAAAACCTACTTCTTTATCCCCCCTCTGCCCCCTCTTTTCTTTCAGTGACGTTTGGCCGCTCATTTACCCCTTCTGTAAATGGTCCTAAAACCTTCACCTACATTTTGGCCAGTGCTGGTGTCCTCCCAGTCCCTCCCAGTCAGTCATACCTCTGAAACTGGTCCCTGCTGCTGAAGGGGAAGATGGGGCAGCAGTGGTTGGAGACCCCATAAGCAGATGAAGTACCGATGGGTTCAACGGTAGAAACTAGCAGGTGAAGTGCCTGTTCCAGAGCAGGATTTGTGAACCTTCAGCCCTTTGGGCCAAATTCATCTTCATGGAAGGCAGCTGCTGGCTTTGTTGGTGGGGGAGTTGCTGTGTCCCCTCCGCATCGGAGGGTGCTGCTCGAAGGAAGGGGGAGATCCTCCAAATCTACCTTACAAATACAGCTGCCAGAGGCGGCCCTGGCTCCATCGCTGTGTGCTCCTGTGCTCTTCCCCGGCGCTTCCCACCCTCCCTGGGCAGATGGCCCCCCTGCTTTGGTCTCTCCTGCCTTTCCCAAGCTCCACTGTGGCTGAGAGATGGGTGGGAATGGTGAGACAGTGTCACCGGTGAGGAGCTGGGTCAAAATATCTGTTCACTCTGTGCCAACAAAAAAAGATGCCTGCAGTTGTGCGGGTCGCTTGGTCTCCCTCTTCCAGAACCACGACTCTCTGACACGCTGCTCAGCCTCGATCAGCCTTCCCTGAGTTTTCCGACACAAGGCAAAGCGGCTGCAATTCTGCAATAACCCTCTGCTGACCACGGCTGGGGGCTGCGGCGGGGCTTTGTGCCACATCACAGGTCTTGGCAGCTCTTGCCGTGCCCCGTAACAGAACCGTTAGCCTTTATCGAACGCTCTGGGCTTTGCAGGATCTCGCTGTAGTCTGCGACAGAAATGTTACCCTTGCCAAATTTCCCAGGGCTCTGCCAGTTTTTCCTGCACTTTACAGAATTATTATCCTCCATCTCACTGGGTTTTGCTGTGCGTAACGTCAACATTGCACTACGCTGCCCTGGCTTTCCGCGGGCGGTGGGGGTGATGCTCCTGCCCGCCCGGAGGACCCGGCAC
>NW_009597510.1:0-859 GCF_000690535.1 Cariama cristata | reverse complement strand
TCCCTCCCGTTCCCCTCTCCCTCCCTCCTGCTCTCTGCCCCCTCCCTCCTGCTCTCGACTTCATCCCATGTCCCGCAGAGAAAACGAACGCAAGCGAAGGCAGAACGTGCTGCAGCCAGTTTGCTTCGGGTCCTGCCTCCGCTTCCCCGCAGTCCCTGCTCCCACGCTTTCCTCGCCACCCAACAAAATACCTGGGGGACAGCTGATTAGCTCAAGGGATAATGACTACCCTCTTAGCCATACTCTTCGGTCCCCCTGCGTGGCACCGCGTACCCAGCCCTTGCTGGCTGCAAGAAGCACCGAAGCCTCGGTTCGGAGGGGGAGCGGGACCACGAGCTGATGTCGGCCCCTGCGGCGGCAGCACCAAGGGCTTCGCGCGGGAGGAGCAGCCCCACTGGGTGATTCGGGGCTGGGAAAGGGCCTTTTGGGGACACACGACCGCTGGTCTGGGGGTGGGATGGTTCTGCAGGGTCCCTGTGGGACCTCCTGTGAGGTGATGGGGAGAGGAGCCTGGGTCTGCTCCTGAAACCCGGGGATTCGGGGGGAGGCTGGGTGTTGTGCTCTCTTTTTTGGGGAAGGGAGCACCGAGGGTCGGGCACAGGGAGGAGGAGGAGGAGGAGGTTCAGCCTCAGCCGGGAGGTCAGGCACTGACCCTCTGCACTGGATGGCGCCGATGTGGTGCAGCTGGGCAGGAGCCCAGGAGACGGAGGTGTCCAGAGGAGCGAGAGGAGAACAGGACTGAAGCATCCCAGAGCCCTGCAAACGCAGACATCGGGCACCACCGGGAGACCCCCAGGGTCTGCAAGGCCGCACTGAAGAGCTGGCACCTCCATCGCCACCGTCCCCTCCCCAGCCCCGG
>NW_009597509.1:128133-166564 GCF_000690535.1 Cariama cristata | reverse complement strand
AGCCGTCGTTGTCCGCCTGTAACGCTACCGCTGTTTAAGCTTTGGCCCTGGGCGGCCGCTTGCGGCGGTGCGTGTTTGCGCGACCCCGTGCTCGCTGCGCGGGGCTTCTGACGGCGCCTCGGGGTTGTGCCGGTGGTGCCTTTCTGTGAGCCGAACATGGCCGGTCCGCTCATGCTCATCTGAGGGAATCGGCTCTACTGCCGTGAGGCGGGTTGTCTGTACCGCAGTCAGCGTGGGGCGGAACCGGCCCGGCCTGCCTTCGGTGAGCTGACTTCGGTGTTAGTAGCAAACAGCACGACAGCCGCGGCTGCAAAGCCCATCTCTGAAACCGAGTGACGACTCCTTGTGCCGACCCCAGAGCTGCTGCTGGTACAAAGGTGTCTAATTCGAAGGGACTTCAGTGTTCCTGTCTCGGGGACAGCTGTGGTTTTGAGCACAGTGCAGCTACCACAGCAGTAATTGTCATTACTCTTGCTAAAATAATAGTAGAAATTGTTTCCCCCTGTTAAAAATGCAGTTTGTTTGTCTGGTATGTGTAATGAATACTGTTGGTGAAAGCTGTGTTAGAGTCTCTTCTGATAGAGGGCAGTTTAGTATCTTAAACACAGGTTTTGTCTGTGCTGCAGGCTAAAGTGCTGCTGGAGCCATGTCTCTCTTAGCTTTATTATAACCGGCTTCAGCGCTGAGAGGCTCATTCCGTTTTCATATTTGAGCAAAGCAGATTGATGTTAGCTCAGGTGTGACAATGGTGTCCTACAATCACACCTGAAAATGCCATACTGGATGCTCAGAGGTCAGATACACGGAGGTTAATAACAGATGAAGAGACATATATAGTAGAATTACCAAAAGAGAGACCTGTCCTCTTCCTGAAGGAGGATTCCGCATACCTGAATAGGCACCAGCCTTGGAGTTTGCTGCCTTCCAGAAGAGCATGTTAGCACTTGACACTTGATCATTGTTTCTTAAGCCAAACAGGAGCTCTTTGCTCCTGCACTTGTTTAGTTTCTTTGCTGTCATCTTGCCAGCTGTGAAGAGCATTTTAGCTGTTTTAGATAACAGGATTAATTCAGCTGCCAGCCATTGTGTGTCCTGAGGCAGGACAGCAACAAGCCGGGGGTCTGCGGTTGCTGATGCTGGTAGAGTAATTCCTGAGGCTGGCAGGGGATCATTAACAAGGCTCTTGTGAGAACCTAGTGCAGCCTCAGTTACCGCCTCTGTTCCGCTCTAAGCTTCTGCAGACCTAGCTGACTCAGAGGTATTAATTCCTGGCTCCCAGGGACCCACCAGTGAAGGCAGAGTGAGGAACAGAGTGCTGAGATTGAGTATAACCTGCTGGGTGTCTTGTGGAGCGCTGTTGCTCAGCCTTCTTTCTTCCTATTGTCCTGTCCTGGGAGGATGCAGGGAGTTAAATCAGTCCTTGTTAAAATGCCAGGGGAAATATATTCAGGTGAAAAAAAGGAGGATAAGACAATAGTTTGAGAGCTGCTAATACAGAGTATTGAACAGCTAATCTGGGCAAGTTATTCTTATAAACCTGATATTAAGAATTATTTATTTGTGTGACAAAAAGAATGGTTGATGTTTAAAAAGGTACTTGGAATTGTTTGCATGGCCATATGCAAAACAGTTTAGACCAACAACTTTTCTTTCTGTTCATCCCTTCTGCTTTGTAAAAACAGATTATGCATGTCGTGTTTCTTGACAGTCTTCTGATTTATTACCCATGTCCTTTTGGCAGCTTCACTTCTTAGACACTTGGATATATTTTGTATTTTAAAACAACGTAACTGTCTGCAACCTAGATAATACCTAACTTTCCTGTGTTCTGGAAACAATAAATTTTGCAGGCAGTGTAATTAAAGCTACTGGCAGTCCACAAGGGAAGATTTTGATGCGTATTTAAAGAACCTTGGTTTAATCAGAGACAATAAATTTGAGCTGGCCTTTTGTCAGTGTTCTTGGAGATGCAGGGCATAATTTTGCTGAATTCTTCTTGTAGCTTCACTCAGCTGGATGGTAAAATTACTCAGGTTAATCAGGGTAAGTAGAGTTTGTGGAAGAACTTTAGAGGAACTTAGCAAGAGTTGAACAAGAGAAATTACAAGGAGTGATTTTATTTCATTCATGTACTAGTTTATAAATCAATTAAGGGTAAGACTTGGGCACGGTTATATGTCAGTCGGTTAAAGTGATGATCAGAAATGCAAACACATACTAGCTAGTGGGATTTAAGCCCTTAAATTGAAATCAGAATTCATCCTTCTAAAGCATTAAGAGCATAGCTGTGCACTGCAGACACTGGTGCTTACTGCAGAGACCTCTAGTAGCATGAATGTTGTGGCTCTCCCTGGAAGCTATAGGAGTGCTGTTATTCTTACTGTTCTTGGATTACACCAGAGTGGTCTGTACAGCTGTTACGAGCTACTGCCGGGGTGGGTATAGCTGTAGAGTTTAGGGAACGAGCTTGTATCTCCACGTTGTGTTGTGCAGATATACTGTGTTGTGTTGTGCTTGTAATTGTCAACCAAAATATCTCTATTTTATTTCCTAGTGTAGAAGAACCCTTAGATCCCTAATGCGTTCACAGGGTTGTATAAAAATTGCCCGTCTTGACAGATTATTGTGTAACATAGGATTTTTTAATATTTTCTGCTGAGATGCCTGGCACATGGTACAGGTTTAAACGATTCTCAGTTCAGTGCAGTTGTACTGGTTATGTCCTCCACCAATGTCTCATATTAACAGTTACTGTAAAATAAACCAGTAGTGATGTAGTTTGGTTTTTAGGTTTTGTATGTAGCCTTTTCAGTAATTATACTGTCCATTTTGCATTCTTATTCGGTATTGTCTTTCCTTTCTAGGCAGCCATAGTGCTGTGCCTGGATGTAGGCTTGACAATGAGCAGTTCTGCCCCTGATGAGGAGCCTTCACTTGAACAAGCCAAGAAGATTATGACAAAGTTTGTGCAGCGACAGGTATGTGTTAAACTGTTAAAAAGGGAGAGGAAGCAATAACATTTGTGAAATATTACTAGTAATTGAAATAAATGAGAAATTAGTAGGAATTACTCTGGTTTTATGCAGGAATAACAGTCGTCTTTGTTTCAGCTGTGCTTTTGTGGATGAGATGTGGCCGTTAGGTCGGTCAGTCTTTTTATTCAGGGCAGTAGAAACTTAGGGAAAATAAGTTCTCTTCACTTTCTCTAAAATGTTTCAACATTCTTAAGATTTACCACACTGAAGACTCATTTCATGGACTGAGTCAGCCAGTTTTACTTGATTTATCCCAGATATCCTCATGTCAATCTGTTAGCTTAATTATATCTAAATTACTGAACTCTCTGTAAGATTATGTTTTGGTAGGATGGCACAGAAGAAGTAAGAAAAAGTAAATCCAGTATGCTTGACATTGTTTCAAAATTAGTTCAGCTTGCTGGAGTCTGCCTAACATGGTTGTGTATGAATCTACCTGTGTTTTTATACCTGTTTTGTATTTTCTCTGTCTCCAGGTATTCGCTGAGAGTAAAGATGAAGTTGCTGTAGTTTTGTTTGGCACTGATGGTACTAGGAATGACCTCGCCAGTGGGGATCAATACCAAAACATTACTGTACATAGATCGCTAATGCTACCAGATTTTGATCTGCTGGAAGACATTCAAGATCTGATTAAACCAGGCTCTGAACAAGCAGACTGTATCCTTTTATTATAGAGCACCTCTTGAACTGATTCAGCTGCATAGGAGACAGGAAGTTAGTGTGGTGAAATGGTCTCAGATTTGCCTCTGAACTGTCGGAGTTCAGCTAATTTGTGATTATAAGTTTGTTCAAAAGCAGATTAACTGCTTTTTAACATTCTTTTAGGCTAGCAGATGGAGCCTTGGCCTTCGGGAATCATTGCTTTTATGAAGTGTTCTGTTAATTAAAGAGAACAAAGATAGCAGTAATATAATTTTAGGCATCAAATAAGGCATGTTTTTTAAAAATAGTGTTGCAGAACTTGGTTTATGCTTTTTCATCAAATAAAAATATTGTTTACGCAATATGTCGGCAGAAGTACTAGAAGCCAGACAAAGCAGAATGGAGGTTTATCAGATTGATTTCTATATAAAGTATTTCTAACATTGCCAAACGTCACTTGCTGGTTTGAATGTTGTTCATGTTCAAATGTATTCTGTTGTTACTTGTGTAAGGTGAAGAGTTTTAAAAGAAGGCAATCTATATAGTGTCCCTTTGTGTGTTTTATTTACATACTCTTCAACTCCCTGTGTTGTCGTCCTCCTTTCTGGTGATAAAATGATTGTTGAGCTCTATTCAGACTGTCAGAGATGTTTCAGAGAAATGTGCAGCCTGTCAGCTGTCTCTTAGCAGAAGTAGTCATGTTCCTTCTTCAGTAGGTGGGGAGGTTTGTGTGCAGTGATAAAAATATGTTCCCAATGAAAATTTTGATGAGGAAGAAACTAGCAAGAGATTGCTAGATGCAGATGTTTTGAAGGAGAATTTGCATGAGACAAAGGTTATCATGTATTCGAAGTACAAGTAGATTTTTTTGTGGATTGAAAGTAACATTGTAAAAATTAGATTGCTCTTTCTTTGGACTTGAACCTCCTCATTGACAGTTAAAAGATTGGACCCTGAAGCAGGCTTTTTACTGTTCCATCAGATAAATGGGGAAGAGACAAGATCACAAAACAGACAAGTTATATAGGAACCTGTTGCACAGTAGATATTTGAAGAGTACTTGTTTCAAAAAATCGTTTGCTTGTGAACTAAAATGCATGTTTGTCAGTGTTTGGGAGGGGGTGAAAACAGAAGATACTTTCATAGGAAAAACACTTTTGTGACATAATTCATGTTCTCAATGAGATTTTTCTTAAATTTGCTTAGTTCTGGATGCAATTATTGTGTGTATGGACTTGCTTCAGAAGGAAACAATGTGAGTACGTAACCCAAAGCCTTTTATGGAATTCTGACCTTGCACTTTGGAGCTGATCTGATTTCTTGTCAGTATTACATTTCCAGTATTGTGTAAATACGGAAAATGCTTGTTTTTTTTAAAAAAAACACCCCACACAATAACAAAAAAACCCCAGCGTTAAAACTAGCAACACGCTACAGGAGTCTGTCCCTGAAGAATCTACAGGAGACATCTAGCTTCTCAGGATAATTAATGCAACTGGGAACTTTGGAGTAGATTCATGAGAATATTGCTGTTATACAAGGCACAAAGACTTTACTAGTGTCACGTTTCTTGTGATCTGTTTTCAAAAAACATTCATTTGGATGTTAAAATGCATAGAAAAGGGCTACCAAATTTATAAAGGTGATGGCATATCTTACAAAGAAAGAAAGAAAACAAAACTGGAAAGGTTGTTCAGCCTATCAAATTAAAGGCTGTTGGAGATAAGGTGGCTGTTTGTAAATATGCAGGCTGTGGGAGATAGATGTGCAGTAGGAAAAAACACTGTTTAAGCTGAAAGAAAGTGTTGGCAGAAGTGTTACAAAGTTGTCAGTGAATGTACTTAGAGACTGGAAATGTGACTGTTTCTAACGCTCAGTGAACTGATGATCCAGGGAAAGGAAGATAACACTACTTCGTCTCAAAACAGAGATTGAGCGTGTTGTTAAAAAGTTTATATGATCTAATTGTGAATGCAGAAGGCTACATGTAGTAATGCAATTTGTATTTTTATGAATAAAGTCTAATCGGTGTAGAAAGCTTTATCAGTGTAATGGTTAAAACAGAGTTGTGAATTATGACTGTATTCATGGCATTATAACCTTGAATACGTAGAGAGCAACTGCTTTTGTTATCTTGTGGGTAAGTTGCTTGTATGCACCAAACCTTTTGATACAGAGTTTACCTTCAGTTTAGAAAATATTACAGAGTGAAAATTCAAGAGAATCACCCTTATGCTTGAATATCCAGGTAAAAACTGTTATCAGTTTAACTGAATTTTGTCCTGTGGCTGGCAGAACTTTTTGATGTTCATTGCTACTACTTCGTAGCATATTAAGTAGGCTTTAAAGTCCATCTTATCCAATGAATCTACTGAATCAGCTTAGTAAAATGGAATGCCTACCAGCAACAATAATTTAAAATACATTTTCTGTTTTAACAAGAACAGACTCACAGCTGCAAAGGAAATACCCAGCATAATCAATAAACAACCTAACATATTTTATTAGCATTTTATCTACATTGGTGAAAATTGGCAGAATTCCATTCATTTAGATGTAGTTTGTGATTTATGCAGTCACAGGGCTAGAGTCCTCAATTTTAAGGGACAGGAGTGAGTAAGGGGAATCATAAAAAGATAAAAACTTTCCATAAATAATATGATCAATGATAGAACAACTTCTACCAAGTAGGTTTGTTTGCTTTTTTTTAAACAAGGTTGTTACTTTAGTAAAGCTTCAATTTTATAAGGAAATAATTAGAAAAAGGCATTATAGATAATATTTCTGATATATGTAAATGTTCTTTGTGTATTTTAAGAGGGAAGAAATACGACAAGAGACACATTGAACTGTTTACGGACCTTAGTAGTCCTGTCAGTGAGGATCAGCTGGAAATTATCATTGCTAACTTGAAGAAAACAGGAATTTCACTTCAGTTTTTGTAAGTATGAAAGAGGATGTTATACGCTATGCCATTTTTTTAAAGGGAAATTACTATTCTTTCTTGATAATGATCTTGAAGGATCTGGTGATCTGTTGGTATATTGTTTCTACAGAGGTGTACCAGTATGTAATATGATTGTTAGAAGTACTTCTATCAATTACATGTGCTGTGAATTCCAGTTATGAACCAAGTCCCCTTGATTAAGTGATGTGCAAGTACACGTTAAGATGATGTCTTCTTCTCCAGTTAAGCTTATAGCTTAGAGCCAAAATCTGAAATGGGAGGCAAAAGATCTGTATAAGCAGAGAAGTGGGAAACAGTGAGCCAGAAATAGCCTCAGAAATGGTGATTTTGTCACAGCAACAGCCTAGATCCTTGTAGGTCAGGGAGTTCCTGGGAAGAAATAATGAGGTAGTGTTGCAGATGTTTATAGCCTGATTCTAGTGTCAGTAGAAAAAGCCAGTCTGAAGAGGGAGGGTTATATTCACAGTGATGGGCTTGGAAAATGGAAGGAAAATGGAAGCAATGTCTTAAGTCTTATGACAGGAGTCCCCTGGCTGTCTTAGTGTAGGAGTAGGCATGGATCTGAAGAATCAGTCGTGGTGCTGAAATCTGTATTAGTTGTTGCACGTGATGGTAACGTAGGAAGCTGTAGACCTTCTAGTAGGAGTTTATTTAAAAACAAAACTTTGTGTGAATGTTAATGTTTGCTGTTTATAACAAATAATTTCACAGGAGAAAGTTAAAGCCGCAGTTTTACTTCTGGACATTTTAATATTGACTTTCACCTAGATCCAGCATTCTGTAAGGAACAACATTGTGAACTTGGTAAATTCATTAAAACCAATTGTGGACCCACCTGCAAGATAACAGAGAGGTTAGATAGGAAAGTGTGACTGAAAATCATGGGCTCATCCTCCACAAAAAAATTCTTTTTTGCCTATGCTTGGAAGAGGCTGAATGTCAAAATGTCAGACTACTCTCAGGTTTCATATACACAGCAGAAGAAGATATGCTTGCAACATGCCTTGATGTGTCCCTTCTAACTTATTTGAACTATTGTTGATGCTGGAGGCAGTGGAAACACCATGAACCTGAACATCTTTCAGAGACCTGGTATTTAGCCCCTGCTACCTTGTCTCCATAGCTGTAGTTTGCTGTGCAGACTAGCACAGATGCTACCACTACAAGTTAACGTTGCAGTTTTATTCTGTGAGATTTCTGATACATATTTGTGTTTTCTTTGTCTGTAACATAGCAAAGAAAAAGCCCCATGGCTTGGGGAAGAGCCATGCAACGTTACAGGCTTGGGGACGAATGGCTGGAAAGCTGCCCTGTGGAAAAAGACCCGGGGGTGTTGGTAGACAGCCAGCTGAATGTGAACCAGCAGTGTGCCCAGGTGGCCAACGTGGCCGATAGCATCCTGACTTGTATCAGAAATTGGGTGGCCAGACAGACTAGGGAAGTGATTGTGCCCCTGTACTCAGCAGTGATGAGGCTGCACCTTGAATCCTGTGTTCAGTTTTGGGCCCCTCACTTCCAGAAAGACCTTGAGGTGCTGGAGCGAGTCCAGAGAAGGGCAGTGAAGGTGGTGAAGGGTCTGGAGCACAAGTCTGATGGGGAGCGGCTGAGGGAGCTGGGGTTGTTTAGCCTGGAGAAAAGGAGGCTGAGGGGAGATCTGATTGTCCTCTACAACTACCTGAAAGGAGGTTGTGGTGAGGCGAGGGTTAGTCTCTTCTCCCAAGTAATGAGCGATAGGAAAGAGGAAATGGTCTCAGGTTGCTCCAGGGGAGATTTTGATTGGCTATTAGGAAAAACGTCTTAATCGAAAGCATTGTCAGTCACTGGAACAGGCTGCCCAGGGAAGCGGTTGAGACATCGTCCCTGGCGGGATTTAAAAGACGTGTTGATGTGGTGCTTACAGACATGGTTTAGTGGTGGACTTGGCCATGCTAGGTTTATGGCTGGGCTTGATGACTTTAAAGGTCCTTTCCAACCTGAACAATTCTATGATTCTGTAATTCTAATAGAAGCACCAGGGAAATGTTGCTGTTATAGCATTAGCTGCAGATTTATACCCTGTCTCCCAGCCACACGAGAAATGATGCTTTGAGAAATACATATACAAATGTAAAGCACTCAGGATACTGGTTTAAAAATAATTTCTTGCTAAATCTTGTCCTTTTGTTATCACCCATGGTTCCATCTCTTATGCCCTGTTTATTGATTAGGTTGTAACTTGTGGCAGACAGTTGGTTTTCCTCCCTGTTAGCAAGTGCCAAGCACATACTGAGCACTGTGTAGCTTTTGTTATTATACAGTTCTCATCACAGGAGTCTCTAAGCACTGTATAATTAAAGTAATCTAACTTTTATGTGTCAGAGGTTTGAAGCTTTTTGCTCTCATATCAGCTTTAAAATACAGTTTCTCTATTTGTCAGTGGATGCTACTTCCTAAAAAGGTACCAAATACTTTGCTGAAGTTTGATCTTTAATTCTGCTGTATGTGACGTTGTTGTGCGTATTGTTAACTCTGGTTATTATATGTTGCTCCACAGGTAAGTTTAGTGAGGACTAATGAGGTGAAAGTAAGCTAGAGATCTGTAGGCTGCTTTTTTGAAAACATAATACAAAGCTAAAATTCTTTTACTTTGTGGAAATGTTGTAAAAGGTATCATGTGGTCCATTCAAAATCAGATCAGATGAAAGATTTGAAAAATCTGCAGGCATTGTCAGAGGCACAGAATGGAGGATGTTACACTTCTCTCTTTTCTGTGGTTATTATACTTAGTCAACTCCGTTATATTTTGAAGAGTGGCAAAATCATTTTATCTATAACCCCTGGCTAAATTTTTAAATCTGATTCTTGAAGTGCAGGAAAATGTGTCATCTTCAGTCAGAAATTCATCTAGCTTTGTAAGCTACTAAAATCTCAAAAAGTAACATTTGTTCCAGAAATACTTAATAGCGCCACTGCAGAGAAAGTCCTGTTTGCTGGCATTGAAGCTGATACAGAATCACAGGCCTGGAATGGCCTTTAACAAGTCATCTAGAGCAATCCTCTATTTCAGACTGGGTCAGTTGTACGTATGTCATTGCTAAGCAGTGTTTGTCTAACCTTTTTATAAAGAATTCCAATGATGGAGACTCTTCCATCTCCTCAGGCAGTTGGTTTTAGTGATTATGGTTTGAAATGCCTTTATCAGGTTTTTGAATATCTGACCTGACTCCATGATGTGATTTGAGTGCAGACTGAATATGAAGAACCAATTGTTCCCTTCATCTCTGAAACAACCTTTTATATTTAAGACTGTCTTGCCCTCTGACTCCCTTCTCTATGGGCTTTATTTTCTTCAGTCTTTTTTCATAGATCTTGTTTTCTAATCAGCGTTGTCTTTACTCCCTCCTAATCCCTTCCTCTGTGTGGACATCATTATTGACGTGTTATGCCCAGAACTGGCGCAACACTCAGGTCAAGATGTGACCAATGCCAAGTAGAACTGAAATACTACTTCATGCATTTTGCAAGCCATATGGTTCTATATATCTGACTGCAACTAGAGATTGTTGATCCTGGTACAATTTTTGGTTTAGGTTGGTTATTTTAATTAAGAAGAAAGTGAAACTAACTGCTTCTGCTTGTGTTATTAGTCTGCCGTTTCCAGTGGATGTTGATGATGGAGGTGGAGATACAACTGCCAGTGTACGTTCTCATATGCACAGAAACTATTTTCCAAGAAAGAGTTTAACTGAGCAACAGAAGGAAGGCATTAATGTGGTGAGGAAACTGATGCAGACTTTGGACGAAGGAGGAGGACTGGAAGAAATTTATACGTTCAGGTAAACTTGGCTAATCCTCTTTATCATACTGTAAATTTAATTTCTGATTTCTTCCCAAAAGATTAAAGTAAGTAATCAGTCACTTGGCTTCCGGTGTCACTGAAGTCAGTGAATTTTATAACTTACTGTACACTCAGTCCCTTTCAAACAGCTTCTTCAGTGGCTTTAGAGTAGGTAGAAAAGCTTACAGATTTCAGTGAAAATGAATTTTCTGTGCCTGTATTTAAAGAAAAAAAATCAGTTTTTTTCTGTCTTTAGTGTTGGTGGATTTTGGAGGGAATATTTTTATAAATGAGATTTCAAAACCGTGTTTTAGAAAGAGTTGGAATTTGACATAATACAGGTAGAACATTTGCATTTAATGGTAGCTTTTGTTCCTTGGTTACAGACTTCTTTTAGCTCACTAGTTTATCAAACTCCCACAAACATTTTGCATACTGTTTGCTGAATCCTGCTATCTAATCACAGACTACTGTGCCATTGTGCCAAACAATATACTTTTTTAGCAGTATTCCTAATGCAAGAAGTGAAAGATGTTTTTTCACTTTGTGTTTTCCCAATGAAAGAATAGAAATATGTGTGTCTCTGCGAAACTGTAGATAATGATATATCCAAGACTTTTCCACAAAGGTGTTGTCTCAATTGGGAAACAAGCAAAATGCATCTGTGAGCTTTATAAAAGTCTGATGTTACTGTCTTAGTAGTTCTATTCTACAATTATGAAGTGTGATCTTTTAGGCAACGTGTTTTTCAGGAAGCTTTGTAGACCATAGCTGTAATGTGATTATCAAGTGTAATTTTTAGATGAGGGTGGTACCTGTAGATTTGCATGATATTATTAATTGTATTATTTGTGGGGTTTCCTTCCCTCACCCTGCCCAACTGATCTACTTTGCACCTCAGCAGCCAGTTAAACTGTTATGTGAGCATTAGTGTGGATTAGTGAAGAAACACGTATCACTATGTATGTATTCCATACTAGTCAACAGAGCAGTCGGAGTCTCTAGAAAAAAGCAGGTTTTGTCATTGCATCAAAAGACTGCACAGAAAAGCACTATCTTTCTGGGCCCATTTATCCTTTAGGATAATCCATATCCATGAAGGTACTATGTGGCTTGGCCCCTTCTTTATATTTTTTTTTTTTATTGCAGGCTCTTGCTACTGTATAAGCTGTCTTTGTGCCATGCTTTCAGGGGAAATCCAAAATCTTTGGATAACTAGGCATTTAGCTAATAGATTAAAGCTTTAGTTGTTTAAGAATATGTGAGGTTTTAGATGCAGTTAAGTTGCTTATCAAGCTTTAAGAAGTCAGCCTTGCAAATCTGTCATGATAATTTACCAACTCAGATACACTCTGTGTTCCTATATTCATTATTTCTGCTGGTAAAAGTATTTCAACTCTTGTGAAAATAAATTGGTCATGCCAGGAAAGTAAGTGAGAACATTTTGTTGTATTTTTTTAGGGTTTGATATTCTGACTATCGGACAGGAGATACTTCTACCTCTGGGTTTTGGGGGAAGGGATTGGAGAGCAGACAAGAAGAGCCATGTTTTTAAAATACAAGTTGAGATATGCATTTACTAGGGTTTTATTGGCTGAGTTGTCTTTGATAACAAGGAGCATTTTTGTTCTATAAATAAAAGAAATTAAAGGATACAGCTAATAAATTGACCTTTAAATGACATTTTTAGGCATTTAACAATTAGGTATTTGATTTTCATATTCATCTTTGAATGTATGTATTGCAGTATTTCTAATGATGTAGTTACAGGTTCTTTTTAAAAATCCTATACTGATGTCTCTGTTGCCAGAAAAAATAATTTTTCCTCCCTTCCTTCCTTTCCCCAAGGAAAAAAAAAATAAAAAGGAAATATGATGTTTATCTCATTATAAAAAATACCAGTGCATTTTGTCCTTTTATTGTGCTTCTGTTAGAACTTTCAAAAAAACCCTGCTCATCCTAAGAAACTTGAAAAGCAGAATACCAAATTGAATTCTGTACTGATGTTTTTAGGAGTTGATCTTAATTTCTGCTAGATAAGTGCTTTAATCAAGAGAGGTAGATTTTGGGTTTTATCACCATGTGAAAAAGGTGAGGTCAACACTGTTTTATCTTTGCTTCATTGTGCAATAAAAAAATTTTCTGAGTGCTTTCTCTTCATTGGAATTTTACAGCAAAATAGCCAATACAGTTTGTATTACCTGAATGCTGTCCTGGTGAGCAAGCCTATTTGATTTCACAATTGTATATTATAAATTACTTTTTCTTTTTGGACTCCATTGCTTGAAGTTGTGCAATTAAGTTAACAATTTTTAGTATAAAATCATTACAATTCCTTTTTTTGTGTTTTGTCAACTTGTACATATGCTGTTTAGGATAGAAATATTCAATGTAACTTGTTTCACTCTAACAGAATGCCCTGAAAATAATGAGTTCATTAGTACTGTATTAAAAAAAAGTGTCAAAAGTTAATTACCACACAGACAAAATCCTGTTAATTGAAACTGGATTCTTTATTTCTTCACCTCCACTGCGGAAAACATTTTACCACTTAGAGAGCCTTTTCTAATTTGGGTTGTTCAGCTAACTACATACCCTAATTGGGTGAGCACAGATAAATGTAAAATGCTTAATAAGCAATTATGTTGTTTTATCACAAGACCTAAGATACTGTCTTTAAGCCCTAATACCACACCATTGTAAAAGCTCGAGATGGGAATATTCTACTGTACGACCTCTTTTTTTTCATTCTCTTTTCTGACAATAGTTAATGGCAAGATTATTCATACAGTTTATTTTCTAATGCTTTATACAGTCTAAGCTGAAACAGTTGGAGTCCTGCATCTCCTTGAAGACAGTGTACTGTCTGTAATGTTTTATTACAGTTCACCAGAGTTCATTTCTGTTTTCCTGATTCCTTCATTTAGAGAGAGCCTGGAGCGTCTTTCAATGTTTAAGAAAATAGAAAGAAGACCTATGGCTTGGCCCTGCCAGCTCACTATTGGTTCTAATTTATCTATAAGGATTGTGGCCTACAAATCAGTAAGTTCATAAAATCGTATGTTTTGGTGTATTTTGGCAGCAAATTAGGTGCAGCTGCATGTTTCTTCCTTAAAGCTAAGAAAATAAAAGATAAAACAACATCCAAAGTAATTATGGTAGAAATTTTATCTGCATAGAAGCCAGTACGTCTAAAACTGTGGTTCCCACAGCAACTCTAACTTCACCATATTGTACACATATGTTAAAGAACTAAAATTCATGATGTACAGAAATAGAAGTAATTGCTATCTCCCTGTGACACTTAATGGTATTGAAGTTGACAAACCTGATTAAGAATGCTGAGATTGTGTGAAGCTTTGCATTCGGCATCAGTGATAGTGTCTGCAGTTCAATGAGACTTAATATATATGTTTCTTAAGCTCTAGACATGAAAGGAATTTACATACACATTTTACATGTGTATGTAAAATGGTGGGTATAAATGTTTTACTAGCTATTGTTTTGAATTGCATCTATTGTAATTTCAGACTTGGAAAAAAAGGTATATTTTTTCAGCTTGTTTGCGTTACGCTGTTTGGCAGAGCTTGTGCACAGTCTCTTTCCCCTACAGTTTATATGGGTCCTTTACACAGTGCTAGGAAGAAGTAAGTGTACTTAAACACAGAAAATATGCAAAATTCCAGTTATTGAATAATTATATATATAGTGTGGCAGCATTGATGGGTCTGGTGAGATGGAGATGAATTGGTTTGTTATTTGAACCCAAGACTAAGAGTCTGGTCAAGAATGCAAGGTTTCGGGAAGATATATTATGAAGTTGAAATATATCTGATTTCTGAGAGATAGGCGTACTAGCCTTGAAAGGGATCTCTGCTGCCAGCTTTCTATTTATAATTTTTTTTATTAGGGTGTTGTGCCAGACCTGTACAAATATGCAGTAAGAGTCCCCTCTTAAAGGTGTTTACACACAAAATAAATTAAGCTTGGGAGAATAAGCAACGTGAACTGAGTGACTAGCCTGAGGTCATACAGCAGTTGCATCAGAGCTAGGAATAGCCTTGTAATATCTACTGATGTAATCTATTCTCTCTTTTCTGTTTTCTGCTCAGTTCTCTAGTTTTCTTCTCATTCACTAAATATACCATCAATTTCACCGAAGTAGAGAGCAAAGAAAACACTTTTTTTTTGCTGTAGTTGAGAAGCATTCACTCATTGCAGATATTTATTCCTTCTTTCCCCTCCCAGTCCTGTAATTCAGCCGGGACCTTCTTCTGCCTTTTGGGGAAGCTGCAGTAATATAGGGTATTTTTATCCTGCAGTGAAGTAAGCGTGATGCCAAACTTAGGCGAACAAGCTGAATGAGCATTGAGTCTTTTTGTATCTTTAACATATATCTTAATGCTTTGTTGAAAGCATTTACATAGGTGGAGGAAGTAAAATACGTAGCAAGTAAGTTACATGTTGTCCTGTGACTAGAAGACTTCCACAAATGACTTAGCCCATGACTTTAGTGAATAAACAAGACAAGTATGCAGTCAGTATGATATAGTTCAGGTGTTAGGTCTCATACAGATTAAACAGCATGCTGAAAGCACTGTGGTAGCAGTCAGTGAAGCTTATTTGGGACTGTTATTATTAGTCCCTTATTGGCAAAATTATGCAGCACTTAGTCTAAGAATTTTTTGCATGTTCTGGTAAGCACTCTGGATCCCACTGAAATGTTAAACATTCGTTTTCTTTGAATTCTGATACAAAGGTCACAGAAGAGAAAGTGAAAAAAATTTGGACAGTTGTGGATGCTAAAACCCTCAAAAAAGACGATGTGCAAAAAGAAACTGTTTACTGCTTGAATGATGATGATGAGACAGAGGTTCAGAAAGATGACACTATTCAAGGTATGACTTCTTTATGTGCACCGTGAAGACAAACCAAAGATAATGGCTCATACTTCTAAATCACCTAAGTGCCTTTTAGTTTTATACTTTGAAACCTAGTTGTGATCTTAGAATGTAAGCTCTGTAAGTTAATGGAACACAGAGACTGTTACGTGAGACTCTTTGTCTTCACATATTTTAAAAATTCTTACTTTGGCCAGTAATAGGAATAATAATACCACCAGGTAGAACTTGGAAGGCACTACAGCTTCCTAAACTGTATTGTGTGGAGGTCCATACCTCAGTTCTGTAGTGAGTAATGCTGCTACTTCTATTCTGTTTTCAAATCTTCAGTTGTACTGATAACATAAATACTTTTATAACATTGCTTTTTTTTAGATAAGCAACTGCTCTAGATACTCTGCAATTGGGAAGATGAAACCAGTAAAGGAAGGTTTAGTGTTCAAAAGTCTGTTAGCTTTGCTGTTTAAATTCTGTAATGGGTTCAGTCTGAAGTAGTGGTATGCAGAATACTTCTTTTTTAACCTTCAGCTTCTTTCTGAGTGGATTAAATTCCTTAGAAGACTAAAGGCCCCAGTAACAGTATGAAATAGTCTGATTTTTAAAAATGGAGTTAAGCAAATATGTTTGGTTTTTTGCAATTGTAGAAATCTATTTTGTTATTAAATTTTTTCTTTCCTTTGCTGTTTTAGTCCCACACAAGTAGGGCAACTGTATTAACTATAAAGGGCAGAGCTATTCAGATAACAGTATAGGAAATGCTGTCAAATGAATAAAATAAATTTAAAATTAAGATAAATACTGTATTTTTATTTTATTTACTTTCAATTGTAGCAATCATAGGTGTTTTGTAGCAGTAGCAGATAAAAATATCTCGGCGACAGTGTGATTTTTCTTTGTTTCTTTAAGCAGAAATGATAGTTAAAAGCTAGTAGTCTGCTTACGTTTTATAACTTCAAAACTGTTAGTAAAATAAAAAAAAGCCACCCACCACTTTTTATAGAGAATATATTTTGAAGCATTTGTGACCATTCTTTACTGATGTCCTGACTGCCTAAGTTGGTGAGTGGTTGTGGGATAGTGAAAAGAAGTGATGAACAGTTCAGTGTGAACAAAAGAGACCGAAAATTTGTCTATCAATGGTATGATATTTCTTACAGTTAAAGAACTGCTGATGCCTCAGAGACTTTTGTGGACCTTTTGAGAAATGTCATAATTAGACAGTATTTTGCATTTGAATTCCCCATACTCGAATTTCTTTTATTCTGCCTGTGTGTTTGCTTTTCAATTTTCAGTAAAATGTATCTGCATATAGGTTTTTCATCTGGGGATTTACCTCTGTTTCTTCTGCTTTCTTCACACCTGAGAATATCATCATTAGTCTGTGACAATATAATAAAATGACGATGTTACAGGGAGAATACTGGAGCTTGAGGGAGGGGAGTAAGCAGCTGGAACAGATGATAGCTCTGAGAAACTAACATCCTCCTATTTTGTGGAGATATCCCTGTAATGTATATAAGGCATAGGAAGTAAAACAGAAATATATAGAAAGACCACTTCTGCGTACAAAAGTGTTTTGGTTTTCCATTGTGTGTGAGGGTGTATCTCACTTCCACTGTTAACACATTTTGTTCTCTGAATCCCTTCTGATGTCATTTCCTGCCCATGATTTGTGGTATGTTTGGGGGGGTTTTGTATTACATTTGCAGGGAGTGTTGCAGTCCATTTGCTGAAATCTATCCTGATTTGCTTAAATCTATTCTGTGAGCGTAAATCTGTTAGGCAAGATGTTCAGTTTCTTTATTTTCTTTTCTGCTTTCTACAAGGGTAGCTGTGTTGCATAAAATGATATAGAAGGAGTGTAACTGCTGCTTGTGAAGTACAGAATGTGTCTATGGGGTGTGGGTTTTTTTTTTTTGTTAACAGGGAAAGTAATTCGATGAGCGTGTGTGGAGTGTAGCTGTGGGGCATGCATGCATTGTTAAAATATTCAGAGAGCTAATTTTGGTGTTAGAATTGTAGGTCCATATGCTTACCAGATGCTCTTCTCTTGTTCTCCAGGGTTTCGCTATGGGAGTGATATAGTTCCTTTTTCCAAGGAAGATGAAGAGCAAATGAAATACAAAACAGAAGCAAAATGTTTTTCTGTTTTGGGATTCAGCAGATCCTCTCAGGTACAACACTAAACTTCTTCCCATTCAACTTCCTGAGTTGTTCCAAGACAACTGATTTCAGTTTGAATTCACTAAAGTTGTGGTGCTGTACTGGACTCCAGTGTTGGGAGTGGGAACCTGCAGTCAGGTGTAGAGGGGTGACATACTTGCTGATTCTAGTACATGTAAACAGTATGCAGTCTTGTGAAGGAGAGAAGCTCGTAAATGTGGCCATTGGGCCTTCAAGTGAAGCCAGAGCTACTGAACTTGGATCTCTGCAAAGTGGAGACAGAGCTGTTGTAATCTTATTTCATCTCACAAACTGAAATAGCGATGCCAGATCTGCAACAGAAGATGGTCTCTCTTCTGTTCAGGTCATGCAGAAGCCTTTTTGGGCTTTGTCCAGCCACAAGTGTGTTCTTTTTAACAGAAGAAGCCTCTGCCTCAACATTAAAGAAATGCTAAAGCCTGAGAACTGACTGCCATTTATTCTCATTTCCATAAGGATTAGTTTGTGAACTGTAACATACTTCTTGTTTCTACTGTAACAGAAACTAAATGTAGCGAAGACTTCATAGAACTTAGATGAAGATAACATCATTCAAAAACTCTCCATATTTCAATGAGGTGCTTGGTGTTTGTATGCACTTACCTGTACTTATGGTATTAACTTTGCCATTTGTTTTACCTGGGAGTTTTAAGAAACTTACATTGAGCCAGTAACTTTATAAAAAGTATCCAGCACAAGGTGATTTCCTGCAGAAAATCCAGGATTTAAGCATTATGAAAGCCTTAGGCAAAGGCTTAACAAAACCCTTCTTGAAGCAGGACACAAGGAGAAAGTACAGACATGTAAGCACCAGTAGGTAAGAAAAATGTTAAGCTGTTCCCACTCTTCTCCAGTATATTGCACAGAGTGACTGAAACTTTACTCTTCTTGGAGTTCACTGCACCCAGTCCCCTTCACCACTCAAAACTGAAAGGAAATCATAGGGCAGCTCTGCACCTTCTGTTCTGAAAGCTCCCAGCCCTCCTGCTGTTCTTTGAAATGTCTTGCTGCCTGAACAAAATAGAGCCCTTGATGAAGGCTGAGGAATTGTTACCTTTACCAGGAAGGAAAGATGCTAATAAAATAGGAGGTATATGTGGGAGCTTATTCCCAAATGGATGTAACTAAACATATTTTTACTTTACAGGTGGCAGAGACATCCCTGCATGTTGCTAGATGTGCCCTTAGACTACTGCAGTGTGGTGGTCCAAAGCATATTATTAACTGAGGAACCAGGAAGTTATGTTGATTTATTTAAACAAGAAGCCGGTCTAAATGGGAACTGTAACCCGGTGGCTCCTTGAGGGCATTTAGAACTGAAAGTTGTTAAGTAACATGGGACCTGTGTACTGAAAGTGATTGATCGAGGAAATGTATCATGCTTGAGCTTATATGCCGTAAATTGGCCAGGTCAGAGAGATGTTAGGGACTGCTAAATCCTATACCAGAAACTGGATCTAATGAGTCAAATGTTGTGTCTGAACCCAGTGCTTCAATGAGACAATTCTTTTCATCTCTTCATGTGTTATTAGCCTACATCTGAATCTTATTGTCTTCATTTAATTCTGTAAGATGTATTTCACCATGTGCAGCGTTTTCTTATGCTGGAGGCTGGCCTCCTATCTCAACTTGAAGTCTGACTTTTATTGAAAACAGAAACTAAGAGGAAAACAGATGACAAGAATCATGCTCCTGTAAGTGAGCTGTTATTTCACATGGATTTTTTTTTTTTCCCCCACAATTGGTCAGATAGTGTGGTAATACATAGTTAATAATTAATTGTAGGAATGTAATTAGTTGTAGAAATATTTTTGATTCACATAAATATGCCTCAAAGAATTAACAAATTGATTTAATATTTTTTTCAATGCACAAAATATTTATTGCTTTTGCTAATTTTTATAATGTGCTTCTCTTGTCTGTGGATTTCATAACGAATAGGAATTACGTCTTAAATAAAGTGTGCTCTGGTCCTGTAACTGGGAGTGTGAGTAATTATGCTCAATAGTAGTTGCATAGACCTCAGTGGAATAAAATTATTTAGGATTAAAATTACACTGTGTAGATAATGATATCAGGAAGTTTCAAGACCCATGCTTTCCTTATGTTTTGGCTCCTGAATTTTATCGTTTGGTATCATAATACACTATTCAAACATATGTTTTATATTCAATTGTTTCCTCTAAAAACTTTGGAGAAAAGATAATTTATTATTAACTAGAGAAACTAGAACAGCTCCAAATACATAATTGAAGAAGGAATAGAACCACCTTATATTATTTTTCTGAGTTATTCACATCCCTCAGGAAAGAAGATCAGAGGCTGCTTAAACTTTGATTTTTAATTTATAACTAATGCCATGTAAATCAAGAAATAATACTTGAAAATGTTACGAAAGGACCATTTTTTTTTTCCAAACAAAAAAAGGTGTGGTGATGTACACATCTAGTTATTTATACTGTGCTGAACTTAAAATTTCCTGAGGTTTTAAAGACAGAACAGCAAAGAATAATTGCAGGTAGAATAATCTGAGTTGAATCGTGCTGTAATACATTAAACAGATCTACTCTCGTGCAAGTTGTCACTGACTTCAACAGCATTATGGTAATTTGCTAAATAATGAAACTCCAGGTTAGTTTGGAGATAGTGTAATTTGAAGGGATTATTCCTTAACAAAGAAAGGTCATTTTAACAAGTGTTCATAGCAGTGTGCAGTCTTTGTGACAGGTTTTCCACTACTGCAGTGTTTCTCTGTGTGTGTGTGTGAGCCTCTGTAGCTCCAGCTATTCCAGCAGTGCCCCTTGATGAAACTGGTTTGTATTTTGGGTTTTTTTGGGGGGGTTTTTTTGGTCAGCCATGTTAATGAACAGCATAAATTCTGCTAACAGAAGTGCTTCTTTGCCAGCACAGCTGTATGTACTCCAGGTTGCTGTTGAAGTAGCTTTATTAATTAAGGATGTGACCTTTTTCCGCTTGTTTTTGATGTATCTTTGCTAGGAAAATTTAATAGCATAGATGTGGTGTCAGTTAGGTTTAGGACTTTTGTTAACTACTGTCGTTTTCCACACTGACACTTGAATTACCACAGTATTACTCAGACTGCAAGTACTGTAGTCTTCCGTTCTTGCCCATCAATAGGAAGGTATCAGAATATCCTGCAGAATATGACTGAATATCCATATTAAGTGATAAACAGAGATATGAAACATATACAGGGATTGAACTTCTATGTACAGTAATTAACTTTTGTGGCTTCTCACTTGAGTAATGTGTTAGTTGTTTCATAATTTAATTGGTCCAGTTGCATTAATGACATTTTATTTAGATCAGACTAACTCTTGACCATTTGAATCTGTAGATCCAGAGGCATTACTACATGGGCAACCAGGTTCTGAAGGTCTTTGCAGCAAAAGGTGATGAGGTAAGGTGAACTGAAGTTAGTGCTGAAGGTGTTTTGATGTGGAACAGAAAAGAATAGTAGTGGCATTTAAGATTGTCCTGCCTTTCTGTGTTAATTAAAGAAATATTTTTAATCCAGCTTACAGAAGTCTTGTTCCATTGCCCATTAGGATGAAAAGAAGTTGGATTAGACCCCAAATAAATACTGTATCTCATGAATAATGAGAAACTGGTAAATATTATGTTTGTGCAAGGGGATGGGGAATGTGAAATTGGTGCTTAAGTCCTTTCTCATGCAGACCAACAGTGTGCCCTGTCACTGTGTTATTTAGAACAGACCTCGAAATTATTTAAACATTAGAGGTAAAAACCTCACTGTAGTGCTCTGATGTGTTCCTTTAAGGGTCTGACTTTCTTCGCTTTCTCTCTGTCTTGTAATATTTCTGAGGGCTCTTCACGCCTAGTAGAAAAGGTAGAATGTGCTGGATCTAAAGTTTGCTCAGCTTTGAACGGATCCACTATCATGATGAGATTTGACCTTTCTGCTTCTTTGTCTTTTGAACACGAAAAATGGTTGTGTTAAGTTATAGCTGAAATGGGAGCTAGTCTTGACTAAATCGGTGCTGTTGACTTCACTGTGAAAGAGGTATTTCAGCAGACCAATGAGAACTTGCATGACTCTAGACTTTTTTTTTTTTTTTCCAGAATGCAGCAGTTGCTTTTTCTGCCCTTGTTCATGCATTGGATGAGTTGAAAGTGGTAGCTATTGTGCGTTATGCTTATGACAGAAGATGCAACCCGCAAATAGGAGTAGCTTTTCCATATATTAAGGATGCATACGAGGTAATTTTTTACTCTTAGCTTTCTGCAGAGAGCCTTCATATTGATGCTGTACAAATACCAATTAATAAATGATCATATTTGAACCACATGAATTTGCAGTGTTGTGTAATACCAGAAGAAACCAATGTGACTTTTCAGAGTGATTTTAGGAAATGCTACCAAGTCTTAGGACAAGGAGGTAATAAATAGTTTTAAGAAAATTCCCCAGAAAAAGTATGTGGAAAAATAATGCTGTATGTTTCTATTAATATCCTCTATATTACAGATTTAAATAATACTGATTTTTATTTCAATAATATAGTAATAATTTCATTTTTTGTCCTAGAAGTCTCCTTTTTTTTTTTTGGTATCTAGAAACAGTGTAATCACACAGTTATGTAATAAGTTACCACTGCTTTCTTGCTGTTTTACTACCTACCTCTCTGCATACAATCCAAAGTTGCACTAGATTCTTTCATTTTCTTAAACGGCGGTTTTATCTCCAGGTTGCTTGGTAGTGCAAAATTTGAATTTGATAGTTGGTGTGGCATTTCAAGCATGCCTAACTATGCTGTTGTCATTAGGTTTCCACGTCAACTGGAACTGAGGGGAGGAGCTCACAGCATTTAAAGCTGTTGTGTAAATTCATATGGAGTGTTAGGAAGACAGTAGTATGTTTATTCACTTAAAAAACAGGAGAAAAAGAATGAACTCTGTTTCTTAGAAGAAAAAAAAAAGAAAAAGTTTTGTACACAGCAGAATCATATTTGAAATATTTTTTTTTTAAATTCTGAGAGACCCAGAAGCAACACAGTATGTCAGAATTTTTGCAGCATATGTTTTCACTGATCTAACTTATGAGAGACTGTAGAAGGAGCTAAATATGTGTAGCATGGCTAAGCAATGATGAAGATGGGGGCAGATGTAAAAATCTTCAGACTTTTGAAGGGTATAAACATAAAGGATGGAAAGGAATTATTTATGGTGGTATGAACTGAAGGAGGTATTTGAACAAAGAAAAAATTAGGCTGAGAATGTTAAAAAAACGAAACCAACTTTTGACTTTGAATCACAGTAAGCTATGATAAAACCTTCCGAAGAGCCAATATATGGGTTATTTAAAGCTTGGCTGGTTGGAACTCTGCACAAGAAAAAGGGATTGGATGAGCTGGGAGGTGTTTATTCCACCAGCAGAAAGATGAGGAGTGTAGCCATAGCTGTATTATAAAATAATGCTGTGTTTTATTCTGCTTAAAACTGTGTTGCTCTGTAAATATTTTAAGTATTTTGATACACACAGATATTGGATATTTGGATTTTTCTTATGTTTATATTGCCCTAATAGATACTTTAGGTTTTTGTCTTCAGGCACAGTTATTTCTTCTTTTATCTCGCTCAGTGTCTCATCTATGTACAACTACCCTACATGGAAGACTTAAGACAGTACATATTTTCATCCCTGAAAAACAATAAAAAATGGATTCCTACAGGTAAGATAGTCCTTCACTGGGCAACTGGACAAAGTAACCTACTTGTCTTCCTTTAAGACACTCTAAAAGAGTTAGAATATTTGGTTTTCCAATGAAAACATAAGCTTTGTCAATATTTTGGCTTAGGAAAAAAACCCCAGCCCTTTGGGAATACATTATGGTGATGTCATCTTGAAGCGTAAAGTCTGTATCAAAACTTTACCAGCTTAGTTGTAGGCTGAGCAGAATTGAGGTTTGCAGACAGTCTTTTAAAACTGTCCTGTTAAATGACTTCTGGCTCGGGTTATGGGATTATTAGTCTCACAGGATCTCTGTGATAGAGATCTGAGATTTAGTCCTCCATATCCTTTGATCTTTGAACTCATTTGTGACTAAATGGCCAAACCTTTTAGGAGCTACAGTGTGCCATTAGCTAGCTAGAATTAGAACAGAGGCATCAGCTCTGTTCATACAAAGCTAGTCCTGTAGCCAGTTGCAGTATGGCCTGTTACAATAATGTACAAAGACAAAGACTATTTTCTGTGGTGTGTTGTTTTCTAAATTATGCACTTACTGATGTCCAGATTCAGACGGAGGGCATCTTTGGAGAGCCATAGAACATACAGCCGTACAAAGCTTGACTCACTGTTGAGAATTTTGCACAGCAGTGAGCATAAATGGATGTAGTTTAAAATCCACTCCCACTTCTTTAATTTGTTATAAGATCCATTGAATGGACATCTGCACATCACGGTATATAAAGCATGCTGGGTTGTTTCTGAAACAATTTCTATTTTCTTGCCTGTAACCAGCAGTTTGCGAACAAATCTAAAACCTGTCTTACCAAAGCAATAGTTGACTGTTGTGAACTGTGCTAATTTGCAATCATAACTTTTAAAATCTATATTATGCAATTTAGTTTTTCAAACCAACTGTTCTCCTTATTTTCTAAGAGGCCTATAACCCTTCTGTTGCAAATAAAAACATCTTGAAAAAGAAGAAAAATGGAAGCAGAAAGGCAGCAATAATTGAGGTCTTGGGGAAAAAAAAAAAGGCTTTATGACTTTGCATTGTAGTCCTTAAATAAAGCAGGGAGTTTACTGTGTCCATTATCCATATTCTTTATTGGCATGTCTATATCTGCAGTGTATTCTATGGCATGTAATGACTTGGTAAAAATCTCACATTGTGAAGTGAATCTTCATTTATAAATTGTTTCAAGAAATGCATCCATCTGCAAGTGTATTTAATTTTTCTTTGTATGTAATTGCTGCCTTAGCGGATCAGTTATCTGCTGTTGACTCTTTGATTGATTCTATGAATTTGGTTTGTGATGATGGAGAAACTTCTGAGGACCTGTTTAAGCCCAGCAAAATCCCAAACCCTCATTTTCAGAGGTTGTATCAGGTGAGATGAACTATATGGCATTTTAAAAAAACTTCTTTTGTTAAGACTTTTCACCTTTCTGTCTTTCTTGGATTCACATTGCAAAGATCTGAAAAGGGGAATATAAATCCTTTGCATTTAAGTATGGGGTACCCAGTGATTTCTGTGTTGTCCCTGACCGATTTTATTCTTAAAATTTCCAGTTTCTGGTGAACAAGGGAAATTACACCTGTGCTGAGGTGTCTGTAACAGCGTCAGTCATATTCACAGGCACTTAGACTAGATAAGTTAAAACTTGCTTGAGTATCTCGGCACTGTGTTGCAGCAGTCATGGTGTGGACATAGACTCAGTCTTCAGCTTCTGTGCAAAGGGAGAAATTGAAAATCAGGGATCTCTTTAGTTTCTCATTCTGTGTCCTATCAAATCATGAGCAGTGTCACTTTTATGTGTATTGTTGATCTGTTTTGGAACCACTGCTAGATGCAATCTGAGGTGAACTTAATCAGTAGTAAATGGTTAACATTGTTGACATTTAAAATATTCCATTTGGATGTCTGAGCTGATGCATTTTACAGGCAAGCAGAACAGTTCACACTTCTTCAGTTATTGTATCAAGCTGTCTACATTTCGATTTACATTCCTGTCATATCATGAAGATTTTCATTGCAACTGTGAGGATGAGAGACTTAATTATACATTGGAATTCAAGTGTTCAAAAAAATGACACAGCAAATTCAAAAATAAGGAAAGTTATGTTGCCTTTTATGCAGCTGCAGAATTGGGTTGTGTACGGAACTGTGGAGATATATTGAGTGTGTGACTCCACTCTGAAAATTGACCAAAAATAGCAACCATATTCATCGTATCTCAACAATTCCAAATGAAACTTTTTCAGTTTACAAGTAGGAAGAAGATACTTTTTTAAATTAATAAAACTTACCCTAGATTCCAAAAGCCATGCTACTTCAGTATTGCCAAAAGAACCAGAGGATCTGAAGGTCATGTGTATGTTTCAGGAACACATGTAAGCCCACTGTCTTCAAATCCTACTCTGATTGACACCTGAAGAACTCAGTCTGCCCGTCATATTGACAAGACAGTGTGTAACTGAATGCAAGATTTGGTCAGTAGAAGGTTATTGCTGGGCAAGAGCTTAAAATGGATTGACCTCTGCATGACTCATGTTTTAGGAAGGATTATAAAGCTTGGGTATTACAAAACAGATATGGTTTTGCTTGTAAAGGAAACACATAGGGGATAGAATTTCCTGTTATGTTGCTAGATACAATTTTACATTTTTTTTGTTCAGTCGATGTCACCTATCAAAGAAATATGTTTCTTTAGGTGTGCCATTTGTCTTCTGAAACAGTATGATCGTGTTGTCCCAGCAGTTGAGTGAAATGCTGCTAGAAGAGAGTAACTGCATAACTTACCTGTTTCCTTAGACGATAATGGGATTTTGTAAGGGTGAATGCTACTGGTGGAAAAAGTATTTATTAGCTGTTTCAATGTACTAGGTAGTATACGGTTCCTGTCCACACTGCTTGCTGTTTATAAAGCCCTAAATTACCAGTCCTTTTAGTGGTTTCTTTTGGCCACACACAGCCCCCTTTTTTTGTCTTGATTACAAAACTACTTTTAATCCATATTAAGTTGCAGAAGGATTGTTCTCTCCTTTGCTGCAAACATGTCCCAGATTCTTAATATTTTGCACTTAGAACAAGTGACACTGTTGGTTCCTTAGATACAAAGAAAAATTATACATCATCTTTTGAATGTAGCTAGTAAATTGATTGGTCTGAACAGAACCTGTAAATGGTATGGAAAAATAACTCTGAAGAAAGGATTAACTACTTCATTCCTTGCTGTGTTGTCTCATGAAGATATTTGGAATGCTAAGTGGCGGGAGCCAGAGTTTAAACAGAAACATCAAGCTAAATTATATCTCTGCAAGTAGTGGTGGACATCAGGAAATGATAGAGTGGGTAGAAAGGAGTTGTTAATGCTGGTTGGAGTGGAAGATGAGGAATATCCTATATCCAACGTTTCAACTTTTCTTCCTTCCTTCTGGAAAAGCCTAAGTGAACTTCCATAGCTTTTGTGGTGGCAGACTTACAACATCATTGTTTAAGTTGTTCCTCTTAAATTCAGGGGTTTGAAACACATAAGACATTTGGTGAATGCAGTGCATTTTATTTGATAGCCAAATAAACAAGTTGCTCAACAATGATTGTTCTATACTGAGACAGACCTGGGGGGAAGGTTTGTGAGGAGAGTGGCCTGCAGCGTTGCATAGTTCATGGGATCCAGCTGCAGAGTCTGCATCTAAATACACTGTAATGGCTCTTGTTAGACCATGTGTAAGCGACCTTAGAGGGCTGAGCTTGTTTATAAGTGGTTGGACTGCATGGTTATTTTCTTTCAAAAAGCAGAGCAGCAAGGGGAGAGGACGTTGCTTATAGAAGTCTGTAAGGGCTTTCAGCAACAAGTAATCTTATTGTTGGTTGAATATAGTGGAACTGTTGGAAGGTCATTTTGAAACCGTCACAAACTATGTGTAAACTGAACTCTACGACAATTGTGTTGGGATTCAGTTCACACAGGTTTAACCACCCAAAAGCTAGCTAACTGGTATAAACTGAGTTGCCCAAGTCTATTCCGTGATCCATGAAAAAAGAACCTTGGCAAAGTAAATGATCCTTCTTGTTTCAGAGATTGTAAGTACCCGATAGTTGTGGTTGTGTAGAGTGAGTAGGTGACTGGTGTAGACTACATGCTTATCTTTTAGACAGCTGAATCTGTCTCTGGTGTTCTAAGCCTTTAAATACTATCAGGTTCCTGTAGGATTTATAGATTTGCTAAAATATGTTCTCACAAAAGTGTGATCCTAGATGCTATGTGGAAGGGAAAAGGGCAGGATGCTTTCTTGCAGTAAATTCTTGTCTATTCATGCATTTATGCCATTGCTTACCACAGAATTAATTATGTGGAAAGCCCATGTCATTACATCCGTTTACCAGTATTTTAGTGTGACTGCTGCTCCTGAAAGCTGGCTGCATGTCTAGGCTGGAAATGTAAGGAAATTAGGAAGAGGAAGGAGGGGCTAGTACAGTGCTGTCAGTGTGCATGAATGGAATGGACTGTTTGGTATTGGAAACTCCAGGTTAAGTCTGTTCAACTTCATCTCCATTTAACACCTGAGTTTTGATGGACCTGCCATCTCAGGTTTCAGAGGTGGTCATCTACTCTAAAAACAGGAACAAGTGGAGGCAGTGGCTACTCAGGCAGCTCAGCTCTTGCAGCTGCACACATAGAGATTTCAGATGCAAAAGCCTGAAAAACACATTCACAACAGGGGACTTAAATTTTTTGCTTTGTGACTTTAATTCAATTCCCTAATGTTGTTTTAATAGTGTGGTTTTTTTGTGTCACAAGAGCCATTACTGCAGCTTCCAGCAACATTTTTACTCTCTTTCAAAATAATTATGCTTTAAATCATTACAAGTCTTTCCAAATTAGTAGCCTTGTATGACTGCCTCCTTTTGAAAGTATGCTCTAATATGGATTGGAATCCTAATGGCAGCACGAAAGCACATCAGTATTGAGGTGTAGCATATGATCTGGATTTTCTTTATTGGCAGCTTTTTAGCATGAATAGAGGGTTTTGTTTGCTTTGGTTTTATTTTGTAAATTAATGTCGTGTCTAACAGGCAACAGGCGAGCAAATCTCTGCTGTATTCCTAGTTTACTGACTAGTTACCTTCACACTTGTGTCTAGTTCACCCAGTACAATGGGCTTGGGAAAATTATTCTCCCATGTACATCATGTGTTTTTATGTATGTATGTGGGTGCATGCACTTGTATCTTTGTATATATATGCACATACACATGTATCTCTACTGTGATCTCACACTTCGCAACATTTAAGAGATATCTACTTTGTTTATAAAATTCTCAATGGAATTTCTGTAGCCTGCCTCATTAACCTCATCTCTCTCCCTCTGCTTGGCTCCCTGACTCTGTGCACTGCCTTTACACTTTGGTGAAAAAGCCTTCTCCTCTGTAGCTCCTACCATCTGTTCCAGCTTTGATGTACATCTGTCAGGCCTCTTCATTCCCTCACTCTTTTCAAAGCTAATTTGCAAACATAGCTATATTGTGTGCCTCACCTGTGCACATTTAACTTCTCTCTTTCCATTTGCTCTTCAACTGGTGGAAATTTCTCTTGTATGCATACTGAGTTTTATTGAACAAGAAGAAGTATTTTCTTTGAGGGACAATAAACTGTGACAATAACTCGAATACATGGTTGGGGTATGTATCTCATTGCTTAATTTTGGAATGTGTAGAAATCTCTCCCATGTGACTGTTTTATAACAGAACTGCATTTTAAAGGTAAAGTGAAGTTAAAAAGCTAAATAGATGCAGATGACTGTTTCATTCCTGGGATTTTCCTAATAATTTTCATAGAACTCATTCCAGTGAGTGTGGGAACACTCATGTGCATCAGTATTCTTGTTTAATATTGTAATTAATCTCCTTAAACAGCTGATCATATGACTTTCAATCCACTTGTGAGCTGAATATTTGTCAGCAATATGAATGTAGTTTCTTTAAAATGGAAGATATTTTGCATGTACCATATGATGTCAGGCATACAGGCATTATATTAAAAGCACATAAACTAAAAGTTTTTCTGTGCTAAAATTGTTTCTTGCAGTGTTTGCAGCATAAGGCTTTTCACCCCAATGAGCCATTGCCACCAATTGAGCAGCACCTTTTAGAGATGCTGGAGATGCCCTGTGTGGTAAAAGAAAGGTGCCAGGCTCCTCTTGAAAAAGTAAAAGCACTTTTCCCCCTAAAGGAAGTTGGCAAGAAAAAAGAAGACAAGACTGCTCAAGACATTTTCAAAGACAAGTAAGTTGGAGATGTATTATGGATTTTTTTGAAACTTTCTTTTACTTTTCAAATTGTTTTTGCTGGGTGAAGCAGGCTCAGAGTCTTTTGAACATAAGATCACTGAGTTACACACTGAAAAATACTGATGGGTGGAGAATATTGTGATACCACAGTATGTCTCGGGTATTTTGTGAATAGTGCTGGTCTTACTATTATGGGGCAAGATACACCAGGAACCAGTCTATAGCTTCCTTGTGTCTGTATTTGTTGTCACAGAATGACAGAATCCATCAGGTTGCAAGGGACCTCAGGAAGTTTCTTGTTCAGCCTGCTGCTCGCAGCAGGGTTACCTATGCGATCTAAACAGGTAACTCAGGGCTTCGTCCAGTCTGGTCTTGAAAACATCCAGGAACAGAGACCGTACATCCTCTCTTGGCCATCTGTTGCATTGCTTACTGTCTCCTGGTCAAACAGTTTGTCCTACTGGTAGTTATAGAATAGTTTAGATTAGAATAACAGAGGGTCTAGTTTAGTTTTGAATAAATGCTGCAGAGCTGTAAATTAGCTGTAAAGATGAGTCTTTCTTCTCAGCATGCTTGATTGAGGTTGTTCTGTAGCTTTCATTTGGAATACCAAATCAAAAGAAAAGCAGCTTCTTTATTATTTGCTGTGCAATAAATGTGGATGTCTTGAAAAATCAAACTGTTATGGGCTCTCCCTGGAACATCTATTGTTTGAACAGTTTTTTAAGATCATTTTTTTGTTGTTGTTACATATACTGTGTTTATTTATGTTGCAAACATGAAGAATAAATGCTTAATTGCTCCTGCATTGGTGCTGTCACCCAAGCCAAATCAATTTACTCAAACAAAATCTGCTTCTTGGAGCTTAATTTATTGAATGCATATAATATAACTAGTGGGTCCCCTGGGATGTTGGGAGAGTTCTCAGTTAGCTCCTTCTCCCTCCCTTTTGTTATTTTTAGCTCAGTCCTTTCAGCGCTAGGAACAACATCTTTGAGCCATTTTGAAGCCTTGCTTATCTGAGCTGTCATGTGTCCTTTACCTTGGGTTGGCTAGAGCCTCCTCAGCATGTTATCTTTGGGAAGACATGACACAGGACTTCTCACATTACTGCTCTGGAATAATGACCACGTTTCTGTATACAGACTGGGAAACACCTTGCTTTTTATTTTGTTGATTGCTGTGTGTACCTGTCTTGCCTTGGTGGGTCTGCGAATTCATACTAGTTAGATTCTCTTGACCTTGCTCTGTGCCTTGGTTTCTCTGTGTGTGTGTGTACACATACATACATTTATATGTGTATTTTAAAAATTGATAGAACCAATTTCAAAACAAAACAAAACTTGGATTCAAACCAGCTAGGGACTAGGGAGAGAATTTAAACAAAAACCAGTGACCCATTGCTGCTAGTTGCTTAAAAACATACTGCCCCAAAGGCATCAATTTGACAAGCAAGAAGGAAAGCTATTTTGTTTAAAAAACTGGTTTCCTTTAGAGAGGTGATGAAAGCAGCTAAAAAAATAATTGAGATGGAAATTGGTGTAGGGCATTAAAATGATTTAAAAAAAAAAGTCTGTAAGGGAGGTAAAAGTATACAGGCTCAACTATATAAAGAAGAATGAATGGTAATAGGATTAAAAAAAAAAGCCAAAAAATGGTATTGCTGTAGTAATGAATAGGAACAGTAGTTTTGTCGTTACTAGCACAGGGCGTTAACTATGGTTTTGGTCTGTGTTTGGGGAGAAGCTGAGCAATACAATTAAATCACTTGATAAAGAAAAGTGCATCCCTGCAACAATGACTAAGGAAAATATTAAACATCAGATAACATTCAACTTACTGCAACTATCAGATCTAGATGATTTGCACTAAAGTGCTTTGAAAAAGTTGACTAGAAGGTCTCTTGACCATTATTTTTGTTTTCTAAAACTGATTTGTGTCTCCTATCATGCTGACCAGATTCATCTCTGCTCAATTTTTAAGGTCTAATGGGATTAAGCAGCATAAATGTAGGCATGATATCTTAATACAGATTTTAATATTCAGCATTCATTTGTTTCACTTTTGCTAAGCTCTGTGTAGTTTAAAAAATCCAGTAAAATAGAAAGCATTTTACTTTTTCCTTCTTAGGTTGGCTTTGGAAAGACTGTTACCTCATCCAGCTTTGCAGTATGTGAGAGGCTTCTATATAAATGTAGAAGTGGGTGTTTTAAATTAATCTTGTATTTTATTAATTTTTCTCAAATAACAGTTGCACATTTTACAGTTTAAAAATACTGCTAATCAGTTCATTACCAATAACAGATTCTAAATGTCAGATCTTTGGCTGATATAAATAGGTATGGATTCATTAGTTTCTGCTGTACTGAGCTGGTTAATGACAGCTATAGATTCAGTCCTAGGCAGTTAAATGCAGCATGATCATTTATGTTCTCCTCCTTCCTCCAATCCCAAAGCATTTTGAATTAGTAAAAATAATGCGGGAGGAAAAGTATTTCAAGACATTGCAATTGATTGCAAAACACCTTTGGAGAAAAATATTCTAAAAGAGAATTTTCATTGTTCTTTACACCTTTTGTCAAACCACGTCAATATATAAGAATTTTGGTTCAAGTAGGAAGTTCTAAACCCACTGGTGTTAGATAAGTATCAGTTTCTTCATTTTATGGACAGGCATATCAGCTGTCCAAAACAATCAAGCAATTTGTTCAAGGTCAGCCAGAAAGTCAGCAGAGTTGAGAATGAAGCAAGGTATCCTATCCTTGTCCTGAGGCATAACCAAAGTCATCATTTCTCCTAGAGTGATCAGTAAGGTTATGTTGGATGACAGGAGTTGCTGGGGAGAAGGGATTTCATTTCAGTAGTGACAAAATTAAATAAAGGATGGACAAGACTACTGAAAAAAAGTGGGATAGACACTGATTCTAAAGTAGGGGAAGAGTGTGCTATAGAAAGTAAAAAGGAAGACTGTACAAGTTCTTTCTGATAGTTGATTGCTTCTGTAATGTGCAATACAATTTTAAAAATCGATTCTAACCTTGTAGAATGCAAAGTGGCACCTAGTTCAGGATCTGTGGCTTTGTCCTGACATCATCAAGCAGTTTCTTCTTTTCACTGCAGTAGTAGAATTTTTAAGAAAAACTTCTTACTTTGTTTTGAGATTCCTTGAACACAAATACTGCTATTTAGATTGCTGAGTAGCTTTCAGTCATTCTTAAACTGAAATCGATTCTTCTGTGTCAGTAGCCTGTCACATTAAGTGACACAGAACACAGTGTTTGATTTTCTTCCCCTTTTGTGATTACCTGGATTTTCTTCTGTTGGCAAGATGTGCTTTAAATTTTGGCACATTAGATGTTACAGTTAAGTGTACCTAGTTTGAACATATACTTAGGTATACATTACCTGTGAGGACAAAGTGAGAAAGTAGCCTAAAATCACAATTAGCTTTTTAAAAGTAACAAATAGTCTTTTGAAAGCATTTTGGGATGTAGCTTAAAATGTCCCAAGAGAGTTCTTATGTAGTTAATTGAGGTTTGTCTAGCAGGTTTTGAATGCTGTAAGTGGAATTTTATAAAGCTTCATGTGCTGATGGAGAATATGGGTCATTAGACTCAAAAGCCACTGTGTAAACAGGTTTGTAGTAGCTATCAATTCAAAGACCAGAACTAGCAGGTAATTTTTGAAGAGTAAATTAATGTCTTACTTAAATGTTAAATTTTCATTGCTGTTCATGTTAAGAACGAATCCGGTCAGAATACCAAATGTCATGTATTATACTGTAAATCAGTAAATCATAAATTACCAAGGTTAACTCAATAAATATACAGGTTCCAAATAAAGTGACTGGAGATATTCTGTATTTAGAAAGGTGGAGATGATGTGTGTAAGTAAATTCACTCCTGAAATAAGCATGAATAATCTCACGGCTTCAACAAGCAGTGACTTTGCCTTATGCTAAGATAAAGTTTGATCTCTGTTTCTAATGTCTGCTTTGTGCTGCGTGTGGGGAAAAATGAGGCATGGTTTAGTGTTAATTTTGGAAGTTATATAATGAAGTTTTGTCCAGTGTTGAGTTATTTCATTAATTTACTGACTCCCTACTTAGTAGGCGGGACAGTTTAAGTGTGTATATTAATTTTTGTCCTTCTCTTTTGCAGTAGTGAAGGTGGACCCAACCCTAAGAAACCAAAAATTGAATATGAGGAAGGTACCTTTAGCATCATAAAACTTGCTGAAGGCAATGTCACCTCTGTAAGCATATTTTTATTAAAGGGGAAGATTAACTTCTTTAAGTGTATTACAGTGAACATACAGAATTCCTTATAAAAGGAAGGTTTCTAGCTGAAACATGAGTGAAATACTGTCTACTTGTACATTTGAGACTTTCTGCTAGAGATTGTAAAGACAGCTTTCTCTGCCCTTAGGCATATGTTAGCACAAGTTTCCATCCGTCTTGGATATTTTAGGACAAAATTCTCCCCTAGTGTCTAGAACTCTAAAGGGCAAGCCTGAGGATCTGAAGAAAGCAGAATCTCAGAATTTTGGTTCATTAGTTACGTTTTGTTCTTGCTCTCTTTCATATAATCTGCAACATAGAAATTGCCTCTGTATATTTAATCAAAGATACTCCTGTGATTTTAGAAACTGTTCTCTGCATTGGTTGGGGTTCTAAATCAGAAATTGGACTTCATCTTGCTGCTAAGTCTAATTTAATTCTCGATGTTGTGTACATGGGGAGATGAAACCTGTATCATAACTGTGCACCTTTCTTTATTTGAATTTTCATATTACAGGAAAAAAAGTTATTTAATATTAAGATAACTTCATTTGTTTTCAAATGCTGTCAGATAACTTCATTTGTTTTCAAATGTGCTGTCCTTTAAGGTTGTTTTTTAAAATGCATGGTTGAGATTTTAAAAAATATTTCAAATCTAAAAAAATTTAAATATTCTGTACTCCTAATAGAAATTTCTGATGTTTCCTGAAAAGTGGCATTGCCAGATTTAAAAGAAATACGAAGAGACCAAGCAAGCTTATTGAAAGATCTATGAATTATTTTGACAGCGAAGAATAAAAATTGCAAATAAACTTAGGAGAATTTTGATCCCTGAAAGGAAATTTTAAGCAATGTGATTTTTTTTTTCTAAAGTCATTGCGTCCATTTTTCAGTAAGTGTTTATTTATACTCAACCTGATTTTAGTTCCTTGGTAAGGATTCTACACCTGTATGCTTAAAGCTTCAGCTTTAAGTTGTCAGACTGGGCCAGAAAGGGTAGATGAATGGAGTGCAAGCTTTTAATTTTGAGCTTCCTGTTGGAGTGGCAAACCAATGATTCTGTACACATATGCCTAGAAGCTTTCATTCCTCATTAAGCCTCTGTCAAAATTAGTGAGAGATCTGTGCTACTGAAAGTCTCAAAGCTGAACTGGTGGATAACCTGAATTACTGTGCTTCTGACCACTAAACCCCAGAGAACATGGTCGGCTTATAACAGTTCAGCATAGTAAGTTTAAGTTCACCTTGCTTATGTCATAACTAACCGTTGCTAAGAGTACTGCACATTAACACACATTGGAAGACTTGCAATTTACGAGTCTGCATGCACAGAAGTGTAGAGCTTCTGTTTCCATATTAAAATAAACAGAAATATAAAGATCTTGTTGCCTCACAAGAGGAAAGAGATGGATATTGGCAGACGATTGTGTCATTTTTTTGGACCTTTTGTAGGTTGGCAGTGTTAACCCAGCAGAAGATTTCCGAATTCTGGTGAGGCAGAAAAATGCTGACTTCAAAGACGGTAAATGACTTTTACATCTTCAGGGTTAGGTAAATGCAATCCGTTTGTCTAAACATAAGTTTCTAGTGCTTTGTGAGATGCTCTGAAGTTTACTGCTTCGCTTCTAGTGCCACTCAGTGAAGAAAGGTGTCACTCATAATTTCTGTGTCAACACTTGCCTTCCATATATGAAAGTCTCAGATACCTGTGTTTGTGTAAGATAGCACTAGACAGCCACATTGAGGCATCTGAGCAACTCCTCAGGTGTTTCTAACTGAAGGTCCCTTGGTACTGACTGCCTCCCTCGTTCAAACTGAGTATCAGCTTCTCATCTGACTTCATGGGATCTTTCTTGCTTGAAATGGAGGGCTGTTGGCTGCGTGCAGTGTGAGAAACCTGTCTTCTGCAGTCTATTTATTCTGTTCTATGAAGAAATAACAATCTGATGCCTGGGATTTAAATCTTTACATACAAAGATAATTTCTTACTGCTTGTGAGCAGAAGAAAGCACAGGTGAATTTAAGGTGTAATAAGCAGATAGTATGTGACTCTTTTTACACATGAGAGGAGGCTCTGTGTGCACTGAATCTATTCTCAGCATACAGCAAGACAGGGTTTTGATGAAGAGGCAAGGAAGAATACAAAGCACAGATTTGCAGAGGTGCTGAAGTGAGGGGCTAGGTATTTCAACAAGGCCTTTGGTCCTTTTGGAAGTAGTTTGAGGAGAGTGTTGGGTAGTATATTGATTTGTGATACAGTCTGTTAAAGCCTACATAGCTATTTCGCTTCAGAATTTCCAGACCTATAAGCCAGCTAGCCAGATTTTTACATGAATTTTGCATTAGATCCAGAAGAAATTGTTTATTGAAAGAACATTTGAAATTGTGTTCTCAAATCTCAATTATATTAAGGTGCAGTAAAAAAGCATTGTACAACATACTAGAATACAGAAACTGTGAAACAGTTGACTATTTTGTTATGGTAATTAATTTTATCATGTAGGAAAGCTTTAAGGCAGAAAGAAGTATAGTGATTACCCTTGAAGAGAGTTTAACTAAGGAGTGCTTAAATATGTCCACTTGGTAGCTGTACTGGACATAACTGCAGTACATGTTTGAATGGCTTCTGAAATTTTGAGCAATCTGCTTTCATTTTATGTGTGATCTGCTCTGTGATTATGAGGTATAGTTAGACAGAATGTAGTGCAGTCACCCATTTAAAGGAGAGATAGAAGCCACTGTAAATAACAACATGCTCTGCATATTATTTTTTTTTCTTCTGCATAATCCTTTTTCTGCTTTAGAGCCTTTTATGTAGCTTAATATATAAAACATTACAGGCAGCAGGTATATTTGTCATCGAAAATGAGTACCAACGCATCTCCTGCAGTGGCCTCACTGGGATTTGATGATCAGGGTTTGTGCCATCTGTAGGAGAAGCCTAAGTGGAAGTTGGCCTGTGTCTGATGCTGTGTCCCACAGCTGACTAGAGCAGGAGTAATGATGCATTTGCTGTTAGTGAGAACTGAGTCATTAATGTGTAAATACATATTTTTAGGAAATCTAAGAGTTTCAAGTTGGTAAGTGTCTTAGGGATAGGTTTTTTGAGACTGGCACCTCAATTCCTGAAACAGTAATCAACTCTGTTTTTAATTGACATCTGTGTAGTTTATTTCAGTAGGGACCCACTTACAGCTTACATGGTGAGTTGTGTGTGATGGTGTCAGCTTACTGGTTAATGTTGATTGCTCATGTAACTAGGATTGTATTTCCCCTCCAGATATCTTTACTTTCTTATTTGCATTCATGGCCAGAGAGATGTCATTTTATACCGGTCTTATTTTGAGCAGGTTACAAGTGCACAGTCATCACAAAGAGCAGTCTTCTGATAACAGCTTCTGACATTTTTGTCAATGAATGCAAATAAAATAGATTAGCTTGCCTGAGTAGAATCTAATCGTTACTCCCAAGGGTGTACAATGAGTTCCTTCATTGCTGTGGCTGCAAAGAAGATTCTCAAATGCAGTGAGTGCTTGCCATCTTTGTAATGCCAAAGGAGTAGCCACATGACTACCACTTCATCCTGTTGGACTATTTACAGGTTTCCATCCATGTCTGCATTTCTGGGGGGCAGAAGGTGTTCGATACGGTGTGTTGTATTTTCACAGGCTTCTGTAGAAGATAGAATGTCGTAATGGGGAGTAAAAAAAGATACTGACAGATGCATAGTATTTTCTTTGGTTTGGTTTGTAAATTTTCTGTGTGATTTTTATAGCCCATATTTCATTACATCTTACAGTAGTCCTATCTGAGAACATGTAGTTGAAAGAGCTTTTTTTATTTTACTGATTGTCAGCAAAGAAAGAAATCTGACATGACAACTCTACAGTTTATGGACGTAAGAAAAAAATGTCCAGAGACAAATTGTACAAAACTCTCATTTTTATATTTACAGAAAGTTTGTTAATATTTTTATTCCTAGGCATTTCTAGAAGAATAAAGTTAAAAGAGTCAGTAATTGCATGTGCAGATTTCAGCAAATATTCTATTGTGCCTGAGGTGTCACACTTTTGCCATGGCATGTAGACAGCTTCTTAAGTGTAAAACACTGGTTTTGCACTGGATGCTTTGTATGGATAAAAGAATTTTGTATAAGAGATTTGCAGTGGGAATTTATTAGACAGTTGCAACAAGGATGATATTTTATTGCATGATTTTCTGTAGAAATGTATATAGTTAACTACCTTTCTAGACTTCAGATGTTTTTTAAAAAACACGTATTTACTTTCAGTTTTTGTTGGCATATGTCTTTACAGTTCATCTGCATTTTCATCTTACTGGATGTTTTTGTGTATTTCGGAGACTATTCATGCTCTACTGCTAGGTGGGCCAAATGCAATGACTGGTTTGATGAAAATGATTCAGTCATTAGAAGAGTATTTGCAATCCAAATACTTAAGTATATAAAATCACTTTGAAGTTCTCTGTATGTCTGCTTCACAGAAAAGATGAAGCCAGATTCGTCTTTGAAGGGCATAGCAATTGGGTGAGATGCAAAGCTCTGAGTTGCAACAAACAGAATTT
>NW_009597509.1:122349-128102 GCF_000690535.1 Cariama cristata | reverse complement strand
GTGTGGGGGGGGGAGGGGGCGGTCGTAAGCATGATGATGGTAGTCAAACACAGAAAGGGGGGCCCAGAGAACTTGGAGACTCTCCATCTTTGGAGCTGCTTGGAACTCAAGTCCACAGAGACTGAGCCAGCTGATCCACGGTGACTGTGGTTTGAACGGGAATTTTGGGCCATGTGTCATTCAGGCATCCATCCTAAATCATTCTGATTCATACCCACAGGCCGTTTAGAGAGACCATTTCAAAATTGACCAGCACCTCATAGTACTCTGGAGTAGTTCAACAGCTCTTGATCTTAAAATTCTTATTTCTTGGCTTAAAGATGAAGGAAGTCCTTAAAAAGTAGAATAGTTTTCAGTTTAGAATCTCTTCTTTTCAGTTACAAAAAGATGGTATTTACAGAACAGTAGTTTAAAATTAATTATCAGGTGATTTAACCGATTTGTCAATGACTTACTCTAAGCACTGTCCATGACTACAAAACGTGACCACCACCAGTGGGTAAATCAAAAGATTAACAGCAGGAGTCTTTTGTCTACAGAAAGAACTATTTTTTTAACTGGATTAATTTTTTTAGGGGAAAAAAAAAATCCCTAAGGAATTGAACTTGGACTATAATACAGTTTTATCTATTATTATTCTGTAATCTGGTTGGCCTAGTAATCAAGACCAAAGACTGAACTGAACAAACATGAAAATATAGCTACACTTTTGTACTGTAACTATTCAGAGATAACAAGTGAATATAATTGTTCATGACATATTTCCCAAGAAATAACAGCACTGGTGAATGTACTTGTAGTTCTCCAGCCTTTAATCACTATATTTGTTATCTAACCAGTCAGGTACAGTAGAAGGAGGAAGCAGAAGATTGAAATTTCTTGGGATGTTCTGCAGAACATGGTGGTTATTAGGAGTGCTGGAATTCCGCTTTATGCAAAATGTAGATGTTCATTGGTTCAGTTCCTTAAATGTATGTGTGGGATGAGGGAAGTTGGGAGAGAAGAAAAAAAAGTTGTTACTACATGGTAGTGGCCTGAATAGGTTGTCAGTTTGTAACTCTAGGACCCACCCTTCAAAACCCCAATGCCTGAGATTTGTCCGGGACACATCACAGTTAATGCTAATATTCACACCTTAGTTAAACAGACATCTTTATGCAGAACATGCCTTCCTCCAAAACCAGGGAGATCTATCTAGAAGTGTAAAGGAACAGACTCCACTTTGAAGAACTTCCAGTTATAAACCTAATCTACCGTCTTTGGTATTGTCTTTGGCCCCCTGAAGTAATTTAGTAGTCTAATGAGAATGCAGGAATTTTATCTATTTTAAGTTCATCAATCATTGGCCTGTCATTTAAGACCCAACTTTAGCCAAGCTGTTTCAAGATGTTAGAAGAATCTGACTTAAAATGTTGTTGCCATGTAACCTGTTTCCTACATGTAGTATGATCTTTCAATGCCTAGTAAAATATGGTAGGGGTTTTTTGGTTCTTACAACAGATTTCAAAAGTAGGCACCTCATAGTCAATAGCAAGAAAAAGTATTTTCTTCTGATGTCTGCCAGTGCAATCAAATGGAAAGGGATTTTAAAAAAATTAAATGCAAAAGAAGTAGAGTGTCTGATAATTTCAAACAGTATGCTGGAATCATTCTGACAATAAAGACTTTTATTGCACCCTCGTAGTGCCTGGGGTTTTAATTTAACACATCAATGAAAAGGCAGCGTTTAAAAAAACACCAACACTGCTGAAAACACCAGCAGGATTTGCTTTTATTAGTGCAATTCGTAAGAAATTAGAACATTTAATGAGAAAATCGTTAACCATGAAAAAAATGGACTGACTTAACTTGGGGAGCTTAAGTAGTGAGACTTCAATTTAGTTTGTCAGCTACTGGTAAAATAAATAAAAAGAGTGAGCTGATCACCTCTGGAGCAGTAGGAACTTTAGCACACTTTCTTGTGTGATAGCTGCTATTGTACAGAACCATTATCCGCCTCCTTTTCTAGAAACTCTGTAGAGTCTAAAGCTAGTGGGAGAATATCAAACGCGTCTTGTTTCACTCTTTTCAGAGATGCTGTCCTTTAGATTCATTAGCATTTTATAGAACATAAATGTAACAGCAAGTGCTGTATATGCTTACACTGAACAGAGTGGAATACAGTATTTAAATGATGTCTTCTTCTTGGTGTATTTACTTATCCTTGTCTCTTCTGTGACTATGACAGATGTTTTCTATGTTGATGTTTCTGTGGCTGAAATACTTGCGGTGACATCTATGCCCATAACATCTGAACATAACAAGGGCTGTAGGTCAGGCTAAAGGTTCTGCTAATCCAGTAACCTGTCTTTAACAGTACAAGAACAGGACAGGCAGATGCTGTGATTTGTCTGGAATATTTTCCTGCATTTTCTTCCTCAATGGCAACATCATCTTTAATCTTCATTGACAGAATTCTTCTTTTAGGAATTCTAAGAATTTTTCAAGCATTTTTTTTAAGCTGTTAAAACTTGTAGCATCCCACAGCAGCCTGTAGTAAAGACATTAACTGGTTTTGTTTGAAGAGGTACTTCTTTGTTTGTTTGTTCTTAACCCAACTCTTTGCTCTTGTTTTGAGAGAGGCAGTGGACTATCACTCCCTGTTCATCCTTTTCACAGTGCTTCTGAGTTTATAGATCACTGTTGTATCCTCCTCACACTTGTCGTTTCCCACGTGGAGGTGTCTGCCAGAGGGTAAAATTGGACAGTTCCTCACCTGAAGAAACATGAAGAAAATAAAGTACTTACATCCAGCAGAATTTAGTTGGGCTTGCAGAGCTCTTGGTAACATTGTCACTTGTCACATTTGCAGTGTTTTACAGCTACCTACCTTTTAGGAGCTCAACAATGAGGATGAAACCACCTTGTTGGTACAAGCCTCATTGTTTGCTTCTGCTTCTCTCTGTCAGGCATGTACAGTTTATCATACTTATCTCCATAATCACAAACAGCATTGCCTGATGAAAAAACATCAGACTACCTGTAGAGAGACAAGATGCAATCTAATGTCAATAACAACAAGGTAGTCTTTTAACTGCAATCACCCTACAGATGTTGTTTTGACATTATTACACCTTCATTGTAAATTTAATGCTTTTATTGAAATATGCATGTATTTGAAAGGATGTTTAGGGGATATGCTTGTGTTGTAGAAGAACCTCCCTCAGCTTTAGGATCCCAAGTGTTCTGGTTTTACTTTCTATCAAACAAGCTAGGCCAGTGCTTTTTTTCTTGGCTTTCAGGGAAAGACTTTTGCCTTGGCCATGCTTGGGTTTCTTCCCAGTATATCTAGCTTTTCCAGAGAGGCTGAAGTAACTGTCAGTAGTTTAGATAACAATTATCAACTTGGGTAGCTTGAGGCAGTATGAATATGATTAATTCTTTGTGTGCCTGTGGAATAGAAAAAGAGAAATGTAAAGGAAAAATAGTTTTTTGCCTTGGAAGTGTGCATTCTTTGATTTTTTTTTTTTTATTTCCCTTTGTCTTTCAGTGAGTCAGCAGTTGATAAACCGCATTGATCAGTTCCTGGAAAATAAAGGTTCACAGTACTACATGAAAGGGATCAATTGTATCAGAGTTTTCAGAGAGGAGGCCATGAAGGTAATGTTAATATGTGAAAACTCTCATCTCTTTCAAATTAAAGGCATGATGGGCCTATTTGCTGTATTAGAAACTTGATACTTTACTGCTACTGCAAAAAGCATTGATTTGTAGATTAAAATCTGTTATGCTGTTTGAAAGTTTAGAAAGATTTGCATTTTATGTTTTCTTATTCTTACTGGAATGAGGACTAGCTTCTCTGGTATTATTTACTGTTGTTTGTTTTCTTTTAAACATAAAACCAGAAGGCCTATGACCTGATGCTTGTAAAAGGAAAAATAAGCAATGCTACAAATTTCTTCTTCAGTAAAGCTAGTTACAAGAAAGTCTTTCTAGATTTCTGAAAGGCAGTTTTTGTGACTCACCATTCTTGTTTTTAGTAGAGACAGAACCCCAAATCTATAGTGCCTTTTGTGTTCACCATATTAGATGACTTCATGAAGAATTAAGTTCTCAATACTCTTTAGTATTTTTAATATTTCTTGTTTATCATTGCTTTTATTTTTTTCAGCTGTCCAAGGTGCAGTGCTTTAATGATTTTCTGCAGGCCCTGAAATCAAAAATGGAAGACAAAGCCTTAGCTGATTTCTGGGAGATCATGATACAAGGTAGAATGACATTTAAAAAAAAAATTATTTCTAGTTGTATTATCCATTATGTAAGAGAAAACTTTGTTAGCAATGGGACGCTTAAACTAACCTCAGAACCCCAGAGCAGCATTTTGATATGGTTCATTTCTGCAGCCTATTTAAAAACATAAAAAAATCTTTCCTGTTGCAACTTCCTTTTTTGCACTAATAGTTTCATATTGGCAATATTCATAATGCCTTGCCAAGTCTTGTTGAAATGGTAAATTAATTGTGGAAGAAGAGTGACAAATTAAATGTTATGTTACAGAGTAAGGAGAAGAAGATACGGTTTCAGCTGAATTTCAAAATAAATGGAAAAAACTCATGCAGCAGAGATATAAAAAGATTCTTCCAAATTAAGCTTCAAAAAAGGCACAGATAGCATTGAAATATACCACTGATTATTTTGTATTTAAGCAACCTGAAGGACAGAATATGTGGTAATATGACACCTACCTATGATTAAACTGGGAGATACAAAGCAGTGCAGTTCTGAAAGACATTCAGAGACTACGCAAGTGATAAATAAAGGAACATTTTCACAAATATGAAGCATGATGGACTAAAAAAAATCTTTTACGTCATACTCTTGATTTTAATTGGAACCAGTGCTAAGAAAATCTGTTAAATGCCCAGCTGTATCTCTTAAGGGTGCATGCTATAAAATGCAATGATATGCTTTTGTATAGCACTTTTCAAAGTGATGAACTCCAGACACTCTCTAATGTTCACTTCATCCAACATTTTCAAAACAACATGGGAATTTGTTTAGCAACCCAGAACAACAGCACAAGACAATTCAGTAGGATTGTAGGGGACCTTCTCTGAAGAAATTTGAAAAAAGAAACCAACAAACTTTGAAAGTAGGAAACTTGGATCTTCCAAAGCCGTTCTAGAATAATTTTTAATTGATACAAACTAGAGTTTTTTGACAAACTGGAGTATATTTTGAGAAAAAAAATTATAAATACAGAGATGATGTTTTCATACAAAATAGATTATCTTCTTGTGAGAAGATGATAAAATATTAGTGCTTTATGCATAATCTAGCTGCTCTCACTAGGTAGCTAAAATTGCTTTTTGCTTGCTGTTACCAAAAGCAGAAGTCCTGTTTTCCCTGCTTCTTGTGACATGACCCATCCCCTCTTTTCTACCAAATGTGGCATGCATTGGGCCTTGTCATGAGTGACTGCAATCACCAAAAGAGAATGGATGTGAGTTAATGAGTCAGTGGCTCAGGAGCAAGGCAGATGTGTTTGACAAGTTCACTTGTCTCATGAAACCCTACCATGTAGTTCTATGGGCACTATTAAGGTGGCATTACACTTGTGCTGCTGCTGAAACCTTTATGAATCTGCTGTTCTTTGCTCTCACATCTGCAGCTTCTTTAGTCGGGCAGAAGCATCCGTGTAGCCAAGTGATGAGCTAGACTCGAAAAACTATTGGAGTAAAAAGTAATTGAGATTTTTTAATTTATTTTTTTTT